>NC_066519.1:12450731-12463231 GCF_024679095.1 Eriocheir sinensis
ACAGGAGACAAATAGATCGGGAAATAGATAGATGAATACATTAATAAGTATGGAAATAGACACAATAGGCATAAGGAAAGTAGAGAAGAGATATATACGAAATTTGTTTTGTAAGTCGCGATCTCTTCTCCTCTAAACCTCACCTTCTCTTCCTAATTTGGACACACACGTATAGGTTGTTTTTTAGGCCCTTGAAAGTAATATCTATTCTGTTCCTTATTAGTAAAGACGCAAATAGACTCACTAGGCATAAGGAAAGTAGAGGAGAGATATAGACGAGATTTTTTTTGTAAGTCGCCATCTCTTCTCCCCTAATCCTCACCTTCTCCTCCTAAATGAGACACACACATATAGGTTGTCTTTTTTTAGGCCCTTGAAAGTAATATCTATTCTGTTCCTTATTAGTAAAGACGCAAATAGACACAATAAGCATAAGGAAAGTAGAGGAGACATACATACGAGATTTATTTTGTAAGGCGTCAACTCTTCTCCTCTAAACCTCACCTTCTCTTCCTAATTGAGACACACATATATAGGTTGTTGTTTTTAGGCCCTTGAAAGTAATATCTATTCTGTTCCTTATTAGTAAAGATGCAAATAGACACAATAAGCATAAGGAAAGTAGAGGAGACATACATACGAGATTTATTTTGTAAGGCGACAACTCTTCTCCTCTAAACCTCACCTTCTCTTCCTAATTGAGACACACACATATAGGTTGTTGGTTTTTATGCCCTTGAAAGTAATATCTATTCTGTTCCTTATTGGTAAAGACGTGCGCACACACACACACACACACACACACACACACTCACGGTGGTAGCCGATCTGCCAGGCGCGTCTCGGCGGTGGCGGGTCCTCAGTGACGATCTTCTGGCAGGACCCGATGGTGAAGGTGCCCCCCGCTTCCTCCATGCCCCGCCCCCCGCCACCCCCGCCCCCGCCCCCGCCGCCCCCCACCCCACTGTGCCTCTCCCCCGCCACCACCTCCACGGCCGCCGACTGGCCCACCACCTTGTCCAACGGCCTGACCCAACCCCCGCGACCCAACCTACCCACGCTGCCCGCTCGCCCCCCTCCTCCGCCGGCCCCCTCCTCCTCCTCCCCCCTCTTCCTCGCCGCCCCGTAGCCGCGAGATGGGGGTTCTGGGGCTAGGCACTCCGTCTGGGGGTCCGGTCGGGGTCTGGCGGGGCACCGTGGGGCTATTCCGGGGCATAAAAGATGTGGGGGTGAGTTGACTTGAGCTCACATGGGGCTGGGTGCTTTGCCTTGCCCGGGGCGTGACGGGGCGGGGCTACAGGATGATTGGGCTGACTTGGGGGATATTTTTGACACGGGGCAAGGCGGGGATGGGCCTAGGGCGACTTGGGGTAATACAGGTGGCTTTTGGGGTAGCTTTCAGGTCTGATTTTGCGAAGGACTTAAGCCTGGGGACTGAAGGGGAAGGAGACTAAAGCTTGAGGACAGATTTGGAATAGGACTTGAACTTGAGGGCTGATTTCGAGTGGAACTTAAGCTTGGGGAGTGATTTTGAAGGGGGGTTAAGCTTGGAAGAATAGCATTGAGTTCGGCTTAAGCTCGGGGGCACATTTGGAGTAGGGCTTAAGGTTGGGAACTAATCTGTACCGGGGTAGGAAAGTCTTAGGCAGGAGAAAATGTGTAAAGGAAAATCTTAATGAAACGGGGCGAGGCTTGATGAGACGGGACAGGGAGACTTAGTGGCGCTGGGGCAGGGAGACTTGGCGGGCCGGGGCAAAGCGGGGGAATCGTGAAAGAGGTAGAAGTGGAGGGTGATGTTTATGGGGGCGAAGTCGGGGCGTGGTCGGGGTGAGATCGGGGCGAGGTCGGGTGGAGTCGGGGTGAGATCGGGGCGAGGTCGGGTGGAGTCGGGGTGAGATCGGGGCGAGGTCGGGGTGGCGGCTACTTCTTGTTTTCGGGACGTTGCGAGAAGCTTGATCACTCGCACATTTGTATTTTTTTTAATGTTTTCTTATTCTTGTTATTTTTTGTTGTTCATATATAAACTTTTATTTTCTTATTTTTTTCTATTTATTCATTTATTTTCACTTGTTATTTTTCTCACTTGTTATTTTTTTTCTTTTTCCTGTTTTTGTTGGCCTTTTTTCTCTCCTCCTCTTTTCTGTTCTTTTTTTCTCTCCTCCTTTCTTTTCCTTCACTGTCCAATGTTCTGAAATAACAACAACAGCGAAAACAGAAATAAGTAAAAATATTCCTTGCACATTTTCCTCTTTTCTTTCTTAATTTCTTTCTTTCTTTGTTTTTTTCGATTTGATTTTTTTTTTTTTCGGTTTCTTGCACTTTTAACGTAGTCTACCCATCTTCTTCCTATCAACATTTTCTTTCTAATTTTTCTCCATCTTATCTTCTGTCTTCGCGGTTTCTTTCACTTCCCGTTTTCCTTCACTTTTAACGTAGCTCCCCCTTCGACGGGACCGCAACCCAAAATAAAACGGTTTGCCATGCGGAGAGGAATGAGTTATCGTGTGCATTCGCGTGTCAACTAATTTATTTCCTCCGGGACTATGCTTGTGGTGGTGGTGATGGTGGTGACGGTGGTAGTGGTGGTAACATACATACATACATACATACATACATACACACATACATATTTACACACATACATAGATACAGACAGACAGATAGATAGATAGAGCGAGAGCGAGAGAGAGAGAGAGAGAGAGAGAGAGAGAGAGAGAGAGAGAGAGAGAGAGAGAGAGAGAGAGAGAGAGAGAGAGAGCAAATACTACATAATCTCACACGTGATTTTAAACTTTCACACAAGATAGAGAAAAAAACAGCTTAATCTTTTTCTTTAATCTTCTAATCTTCCTTTCTTTTTTTTTACTATTTTCGTCTCAGTATTTTATGATTCTGTAAATCTATAACTATCAATACACTATCTATCTATCTACCAATCTATCTATCTATTCATCAATCTAGCAATCAATTAATTTCATCCAGCGTCCACCAATAAGATTCATCCTCTTGACAAATTCTTTTCTTCTGTACAATATTAAAAACAAAAAAATATATAGACAAATAAAAATAGATTGCATGTGTTTTTTCTTAGTATTAATTTTCCGTTTTTTGAGAGTCAATTTCTCGTCAAACAATCCATCTTGAAAGGCCTTTGTGTGTGTGAGTGTGTGTGTGTGTGTGTGTGTGTGTGTGTGTGTGTGTGTGTGTGTGTGTGTGTGTGTGTGTGTGTGTGTGTGTGTCTGGACAAGGATATTTCAGCCTCTGTCGATTTCCTTCCTTCCTCTCTTCCTTCCTCCTCCTCCTCCTTCCTCTTCTTCCTCCTCCTCCTCCTCCTCCTCCTCCTCCTCCTCCTCCTTGTATTCTGCGTCTTCCTCTCTCACATCTTACTCCATTTACAGCGTGACACTCTCCTCCTCCTCCTCCTCCTCCTCCTCCTCCTCTTCCTCCTCCACTTCCTCCTCCTCCTCCTCATGCTTCGTCCATCTAATCCTCTCTCTCTCGTTCTCGTTTTCCCCTTCCTTCCCATCCCTATCCCTCCTCCTCCTCCTCCTCCTCCTACACCTCCTCCTCCTCCTCTTCTTCTTTGTCTCCATTCTCTCCATTTCCCGCATCCTCAACCCATGCCCATTCTTTGACCATTCCTCCTCCTCCTCCTCTTCCTCCTCCTCCTCCTCTTCCTCCTCCTCCTCCTCCTCCATTCAATCATTAAAAGAGACTCGAATGGATTGGAGTTTCATACAAAAGTGACAGTTAATGTTTTGCCTCTCTCTCTCTCTCTCTAATAGCTACTTAACACCTTTCTTTCTCTATCTTTTAATCCCTCTTTCTCTTCTTCTTTCTCTTTTTTTGATTTATTTCCTAAGTTTCTTTCTCTCCATCTTTTTCTCTTTTTTTCTCTCTCTTTTCCTTCTTTCCTTCCTTTCTTTCTTGTTTTCTTTTTTCTTTCTTTTCTTCATTCTTTCTTTCGTTTCTTCCTTAATCACTCCCCTCCTTCCTTTCTTTCTTTCTTTCTTTCTTTCTTTCTTTCTTTCTTCCTTCCTTTCCTCTTCTTCCAGCTCATTCTCTCTCTCTCCTTCACTCCCTCCAAACCTCTCCAAGTCTACTCTCTCTCTCCTTGAAGCATATTTACCCAAAGATTTACAAGCCTGAGAGAGAGAGAGAGAATATAGTTCTTTTAAATCTTTTGTTGATCACCACAAGAAGAATAAATTGAAGAGGAAGGGAGAGGGTCATTAGGAAGGGGAAGGGGAAGAGGAGGAGGAAGAGGAGGAGGAGGAGGAGGAGGAGGAGGAGGGACAGATGATGGTAATAGAGGAAGAGATAAATGAAACGAAGGAGAAAGAAATAAGAAAAGAAAAAGAAGAGGAATAAGAGGAGGAGGAAGAGGAAGAGAAGGAGGAGGAGGAGGAGGAGGAGGAGGAGGAGGAGGAGGAGGAAGGAAGGAGATAAGAGATAAACAATAATAAAACACACACACACACACACACACACACACACACACACACACACACACACACACACACACACACACAATCATCATCATCATCATCATCATCATTATTTTTTACTTTCAATCTATACACGTCTTCTACTTGTTGTTGTTGTTGTTGTTGTAGATTGCGTGCGAGGTGTTGGCCGCTCTAATGGAAAGCTGTAAATAGTGGAGGAGGAGGAGGAGGAGGAGGAGGAGGACGGAGATGGTACGAAATTGCAAAAAAAGGAGGATAAGGATGAATGGGAACGGGAGAAAGGCAGGAGGACGAAGAAGAGGAGGAGGAGGAAGAGGAGGAGGAGGAGGAAGAAGACTGGTAAGATGGAGGAAGAACGACAATAGAAGATGATTTAGGGGAAGGAAGATGTGATGAAGAAGAAGAAGAAGAAGAAGAAGAAGAAGAAGAAGAAGAGGAAGAGGAGGAAAACTAGAGAACGCGATTAAAAAGAGAAAGGAGGAGGAAGAGGAAGAAGAAGAGAAAGAAATAGAAGAAGAATGAAGAGAAAGAAAAGTTGATAACATGGAAACGAAAACAAAAGAGAGAAAAATTAAAAAGAAGAAGAGGAAGAGGAAGAGGAGGAGGAGGAAGAGGAGGAGGAGGAGGAGGAGGAAGATAAAGTCCTTCTGTTTCGGTCTCTATATGAAGGTTGTGCAAAGGGGAATCGGGTGTTAAATTAAGGTTCCATAGACGAGAGAGAGAGAGAATGGACACTCTCTCTCTCTCTCCTTCCTTCCTTCCTTCCTTCCTTCCTTCCTTCCTTTTTCATTTCTTTCTTTCTTCCTTCCTTCCTCCTTCTTTACGTACCTTCGTTTATTACCTTCTTCTTTCTCTCCCTGCCTTCTTCTCTCTCTCTCTATCTATCTATCTATCTTTCCCTCCCTCTCTCTTCCTCTCTATCTCTCTCTCTCTATATTCACCTAAGGCAAAAACGCAAGAAATCGAACACAGTCTCAATATGAAAACAAAGAGGAACACTGCCTCGTGATTGGGTAAGAGGGAAGGAGATTGGCTTTTGATTGGCTAAAGGCGGGGTGTGGCGAGGCGTGTCCGAAAGCGATGAGAAAGAGGGAGAGAAGAAAAGCGACTACGAAGAAAAAAATAATGGAAAAAAATAGAAAAAAATAATAAAAAGAAATATAATAGAAATAATAATAGAAAAATAAAGAAACACTAACAATACGAATAAAAAATAACAGAAATAATAGAAAAAATAATGGAAAATAGAAAAATAGAAAAAATAAAGAAAATATTAGAAAAAACGTAAGGAAAATAATAGAAATAATAAAAGAAAAATTAGACAAAGAAATACGAATAAAAATATATATCCAGTGTGTCCAAAATTCTCTTCACTCTTAATACAACTCATTTTTTAACACTAATTTCAACTCGTACTGTAGGATAGAGTTAAAAAAATTGGGGGTATTTTTATAATGGAAGGGGTTAAAAGTATGCAGTCGATGTAATCATGTAGTTACCCTGTAGTAATATATATATATATATATATATATATATATATATATATATATATATATATATATATATATATATATATATATATATATATATATATATATATATATATATATATATATATATATATATATATATATATATATATATATATATATATATATATATATAGAGAGAGAGATGATCTTCTCTCTCTCTCTCTCAATTATGTCTATCTCTATGCTATCTCTCTCTATTCTCTCTCTCTCTCTCTCTCTCTTCCCTCCATCCTTCCTTCCTTCCTTCCTTCCAATTCTTCTTTTCTCTCCACATAATTATTCTCTCCTTTCTTTTTTCTCACCTCCTTCCTCCTCCTCCTCATCCATTACGTTTCTCCCTCAATACATCTTCCTCCCTCCTCCTCCTCCTCCTCCTTCCTTCCTCCCTTCTTCCTTCTCGTTATATTCTCGCTTCTGGTTAACTTTCATTGGCCGACCTCAAACCTTATTAAAATGAGGTGAAAAACTTGAAATGGCTGCAGGAAGGGAAAGGAAGGGAAGGGATAGGATTGGAAAGGAAGGGAAGGGACGGAATGGGATAGGAAGGGATGGGAATGGAAGGGAAGGAATGTAAAGGGAAGGAAAGGGAAAGAGGAATGGGAAGGGAAAGGAAGGGATATGGTGAGATGGGATGGGAGGAGAGGGGATGAGATGGGATGGGAAGGGAAGGGATGGGAAGGGAAGGGATGGGATGAGATGGGATGGGAAGGAAGGGGATAGGAAAGGAATGGAAGTGATGGGAAGGGAAGGGAAAGGAAGGGAATGGAACGAGAAAAAGAAGGAATGAAAAAAATTACAACAGAAACGAAGAAAGGAAAGGAGAGAGAAAGGAAAACGAAGGGAAGGAGAGGAAAGGGAAGAAAAGGGAAAGGAAAGGAAAGAAAAGAAAAGAAAAAATCAAAAGAAAAGGAGATAAAAGGAAATAAAGAGAGAGAGAGAGAGAGAGAGAGAGAGAGAGAGAGAGAGAGAGAGAGAGAGAGAGAGAGAGAGAGAGAGAGAGAGAGAGAGAGAGAGAGAGAGAGAGAGAGAGAGAGAGAGAGAGAGAGAGAGAGAGAGAGAGAGAGAGAGAGAGAGAGAGAGTGTACAGGACACAAGACTGGACATTTTATAGACAGGTTTTGAGATTGACACTAATGAGCTTTCGAATCTGAAGGGAGAAAAAATAATATTGAAAAAAAATATATATGTGATGCTTTTTGTGTGTGTCTGGGGTGTGTTTGTGTGCTTAAGTAGGCGTAATAATGAAAAAAATGATGATGTTTATGAATAAGGAAAATAAGAAAAATGAAAGTGATACGAAGGTGGAAAATGTGAAGAATACGAGAAAATGAGGAAGAAAGTGAAGGAGAAGAAAGTGAATGGATGAAAAGTGTGAAAATAAGAAAGAATGGGAAGGAAAATAAGAAAGAATGGGAAGGAAAATATGAAAGAATGGGAAGGAAAATAAGAAAGAATGGGAAGGAAAATAAGAAAGAATGGGAAGGAAAATAAGAAAGAATGGGAAGGAAAATAAGAAAGAATGGGAAGGAAAATATGAAAGAATGGGAAGGAAAATAAGAAAGAATGGGAAGGAAAATAAGAAAGAATGGGAAGGAAAATAAGAGAGAATGGAAAGGAAAATAAGAAAGAATGGGAAGGAAAATAAGAAATGGGAAGGAAAATAAGAAAGAATGGGAAGGAAAATATGAAAGAATGGGAAGGAAAATATGAAAGAATAAGAAGGAAAATATGAAAGAATGGGATGGAAAATAAGAAAGAATGGGAAGGAAAATAAGAAAGAATGGGAAGGAAAATATGAAAGAATGGGAAGGAAAATAAGAAAGAATGGGAAGGAAAATAAGAAAGAATGGGAAGGGAAATAAAATAGCAGAAAATTAATAAGAAAAATGAAAAATAGGAAGATTATACAAAAAAAGCTACTACTACTACTACTACTACTACTACCACTACTACTACTACCACTACTACTACTACTACTACCACTTACTACGAAAACCATACATGTCATACCCTACCATCCCTTTCCCCCATTTTCTTTCAACCCCCAGACGAGGCATTTCAAGGGGGGGTTAACCTATTTGTTCTCTGCCAATATTTCGATCACTCTTTATGCATCTCTGTCTGTCTCTCGTGTTGACAAAGCTTTCTAGAGGACGGGAAGGTTGTGAATAGGTCTGCGTCTTTTGTGTCTTAAGAGCTATTTGTGTTTTCTTAATGTATGGTTAGTCTGAACGATTGATTTCCTTTATTATTTTTTGGGGTGCGTGTCTTAGTCTATATTTTTACATTATTTTTTGGGGGTAAATTAGTTTTGCGTTATTTAGTGACGTATGTTTATGAGTTATGGTTGAGTTTGTTTTTCATAATTCAGAATTTGCAATATAATTATTTTTCGTTTTCTTTTGCTGATTAAGACATCTACTACTACTACTACTACTACTACTACTACTACTACTACTTCTACTTCTACTACTAGCACCTCTCAAACGAAAGAATGAATAGTTTTGAAAGCCGGAAAGAAAAAAAAAATAAGAAAAATATATAAATGAAAACAGGAAATAAGAAAAAAATAAGTAAGAAAATAAGAAAAATAAACAAATAATAAGAAAACAAGAAATAAAATAAGAAAAGAAGAAAAAAGAAGAAAAACAAAACAACTTTCTCAAAACAATAAGGGGAAGGGAATTTTTGAGGCGATGAAAAGACACACACAAAACAAAACAAAAGAAGATCAACCAATAAGCGAAATAAAGGATCGAAACCCATCTGGCAACCCCCTCGCGATCCTCTTTTGTTTCCCGATCACAATAGAGAAAGCGAGAGCGAGAGCGAGAGAGAGAGAGAGAGAGAGAGAGAGAGAGAGAGAGAGAGAGAGAGAGAGAGTAGGAAGCAAAATTGAGTATCGACAGGAAGGAAGAAAGGAAGGAAGGCAGGAAGTAGGGGACGAAGGAGGGAAGAAGGATGAGGAGGATGAGGAGGAGGAGGAGGAGGAGGAGGAGAGAAGGATAAAGGAAGAAAATTGAGAGAATAAAATTATCAAATGAAGAGAGAGAGAGAGAGAGAGAGAGAGAGAGAGAGAGATATACTAGAGAAAAATGAGAAAGCTGTATCAAAGTGACGTATTTTTTGACCGAGAGTAACCAATGATCTCTCTCTCTCCATCTTTCTTTCGGTCCCCCATTCTTTCTCTTTCTCTTATTTTTCCTCCTCCTCCTCTTCCTCCTCCTCCTCCTCCTCCTCCTCCTCCTCCTTTTCCTCCCTCCTCATCTAGTTCTCCATTCCATCATATCCCCAAATCCCTCTTCTCCTCCTCTTCTTCTTCCTCCTCCTCCTCCTCCTCCTCCTCCTCACGATCCTCCTATTTCTCCTTATTTTCTCTAATGTTTCTCTTTTTTTCATGATATGCGTGATAATGTTCTTCTCTTCTTCCTTCTCCTCCTCCTCCTCCTCCTCTTCCTCTTCTTTCTTCTTCTTTCTTCGTTGCTATATAGAATAATTTTGTTCCCTGCTTTTCCATGTTTCCTTGTTTTCTTTCTTTCTTTCTTCTTCTTCTTCTTCTTCTTCTTCTTCTTCCTTCAATATCCTAATCATTACATATTTTTTTTTTTATTCCTTTGTTGTTCTTTCTCCTTCTCCTCCTCCTCTTCTTCTTCCTTCTCCTCCTCCTCTTCTTCTTCCTTCTCCTCCTCCTCCTCCTCCTCCTCCTCTCTAGTACAACATTACTCAGCGATATTTATATTTTTTTCCTCTTCTTCCTAAAGTGACCTTGCTCTCGATCTCCTCCTCCTCCTCCTCCTCCTCCTCTTCCTCCTTTTGGTCTTCTTCCTCCTCCTCTTCTCTAAAACACCTCCTCCTTCACCGTATTATGTAACCTCCTCCTCCTCTTCTTCCTTCTCCTCCTCCTCCTCCTCCTCTTCCTTCTCCTCCTCCTCCTCCTCCTCCTCTTCTTTACATTTCGTTGCCTACTAGTATCGGTTTTTCTTTCCTTTCCTTTTCTTTTCTTTTTCTTTCTTTTCCTTCTCTTTTTTCTTTCCCTTACTTTTTTTTCCTTTATTTCTTTTTCATTTGTTTTCCTATGTTTTTTTATTATTTAGAGCGAGAGAGAGAGAGAGAGAGAGAGAGAGAGAGAGAGAGAGAGAGAGAGAGAGAGAGAGAGAGCAATCACAGGTTAAGGAGAGATATTAGAGCGAGTGAGAAAGTAAGAGAGTAAAGTTAATCTCTCTCGGGAAAGTGTGTGAGTGACTTGAATCAGAGAGAGAGAGAGAGAGAGAGAGAGAGAGAGAGAGAGAGAGAGAGAGAGAGAGAGAGAGAGAGAGAGAGAGAGAGAGAGAGAGAGAGAGAGAGAGAGAGAGAGAGAGAGAGAGAGAGAGAGAGAGAGAGAACAAGAGGAAAAAGAAACCGAAAAAGAAATGAAAGAAAAAAGAAAAAAGAAAAAAAGAGAGAAAAAAAGAGAATTATTTAACAAAGTAATTATAGAAGAGAAACAAGGAAGACTTAATTTACAGAAGAAACTGAGAGGAAAACCAATAGGATGAAGAAGGAGGAGGAGGAGGAGGAGGAGGAGGCACACAGGTGGGTCACTAATTAGCAAGCACAGGAAATGGAGAGATCGATAATTAGTCCAGGTGTGTGTCGGTCCTAATGAATTCATATGCGCGTCTTCAGCAATGAGACTAATTACATAACAGCGGTGGCGGAGTGGTCAGCGTGCCGGCCCCGCGTCAAGGAGAGCCCAGATTCGCGTCCCGCCCTCCGCTACAAACAAGCTAGCAAATTTTCAGTCACCGGCGAGTGGCCCAAAACTACCCACATGCTGCCCTGAACACCGTCTATTAACCCAGACTCTAGATTTTCTCTCTCTAAAAAATGGTTCAAAAATGAGCTTCCGGGGGCAGTATAAGCCAACCAGGAAGGACAGACTACCCACATGCTGCCCTGAAGACCACCTGTCAACCCGAACTCTGAATTTTCTCTCTCTAAAAATGGATGAAAGATGAGCTCTGAGGGGCAGTATAAGCCAAGCAGGATGGCACCACTATAAACACTTCCCTGCGCTATGATGGGCTGGGGCCGACTAAAAATCTGACAAAGTGAGGTTTTTCCTTGTTGTTTTATATCTAAATCACGTAGTTAATAGATGATAAGAATGTCATTACTCGGATTACTATTAGAGAAGGAGGAGAAAGGAGTGAAGGAAGAGAAATAATGTGGACGAAGAAGTAAAAAGGAAAAATTAGGAGGATAAGAAAGATTTTAAGATTGAAGAATATGGAGAAAGAGAATGAGAAGAAAAGAGAAGAGGAAGAAAGAACGATAGGTTACGAAGAGGGAATAACAGAGGATGAAAAATATAATACAAAAAAGATATCGAAGAAAGAAAAAGAGGAAGAGAAAACGAAAGAGAAAGAGGAGGAGGAGGAAAGAAAAAAAATCGTTAACAAGGAAAAACATGAGAAAGAAAGATGAGACGTAAAGGAGAGAGAAAGAGGAGGAGGAGGAGGAGGAGGACGAAGAAAACGGGAAAGAAAATAAAGAGACAGAAAAAGAAGAAAAAAATCTTGAACTAAATAAAAAAATAGATATTAAAAGAAAGAGAATAAAAGAGAGAAAAGGAAACAAAAAAAAGGAAATAAGGAGGAGAGAAAGCAAAATAAAGAGAATGAAGAGAAGGAGGAAGAGGAGGAAAGAAAGGGAAAAAAGAAGGAACAGAGGAAAGGAAAAGAAAAAGAGGAAAAGAGGAAAGAATAAAGGAAAATAAGATAAAGAAAGAGGAAGAGAAAAATAAAAAAATAAAGAAGAGTACGAAGCAAATATTAAGAGAAAGAAAAAAGTAATAAAAGAAAAGAAAAGACGAATTAATATTAAGGAAAAAAAACGAGAGGAAGAGAGGAAAAAAGGAATAAAAAGGAGATACAAGAAAGAAAATAAAAGAAAGAAGAATAAAAAGAAGAGGAAAAGATTAACACAGAAGAAGAAGAGAAAGAAGAGAGAGAATAAAGAAGGAAAGGAAAGAAAAATAGAAAAAAGAGAGAGGAAGAGAAAAAAGCAAAAAGGAAAGTAATTATTAAAAGAAAGAGGAATTACAGGAAAAGCTTAATATAGGATAATTAAAAAAGGCAATAAGAGACAGAATGAGGATAATAAGGAAGATAATGAAAAGAGTAATTAAAGAAAAAATACGATAATAGGGAAATAAGCCAAAATGAAGGAGGATAGATAGATAGATAGATAGATAGATAAATAGATAGATAGATAGACAAAGAAAAGTAGATAGATAGATAGGAAAAAATACTCAGACACACACACACACACACACACACACACACACACACACACACACACACACACACACACACACACACACACACACACACACACACACACACACACACACACACACACACACACACACACACACACTTCAGTCAAGAGTATTACAAGAATTCCTCCTCCTCCTCCGCCTCCTCGAAAGCCAAACCATCTACGTTATTTTTAGTTT
>NC_066519.1:12470731-12473231 GCF_024679095.1 Eriocheir sinensis
GCAAGGCACGGCGCAGATTGAGAGAATGTGGCGAATAATAATAATAATAATAATAATAATAATAATAATAATAATAATAATAATAATAATAATAAAGTCGTAATTAAACTAGATATTCAAATTTTTACTTATACATCTCCTAGTACATATTTTCTTCATATAATGACATAAATGAATATGCTGAGGCGAGGTGAAAGAAACAGAAGGAAATTGTAATGGAGTTTAGATAAATGTACAAAATTATTTACTCACCAAGACGAAACAGGTAATACAGGTAATAACAGGCGATGCATCTTCACTTACCTGCAAGAAAATATAGAAAAAAAGAAGTATTAGTGACTGACAAATATTCAAAACAATAATTTATGTGTAATAGGAAATAGATAAGATTTTACAAAGTAGCTTTCGGTGTGTTTTGAAAAATTCTGCTAACTGTTTCTGTCGCAAGTTATGTTTTTTTTTCCTCCTCCTCTACGTCCTCCTATATATTTCCTCTCCTATCCATTTCTCTCTCTCTCTCTCTCTCTCTCTCTCTCTCTCTCTCTCTCTCGCTTTCCTTTTTTCACCTCCTTCCCTTTTCCATACTTCCTTCACCCATACCTCCTCCACCTCCTCCTCCAGAAGGGATATGATAGGAAACGGAGGCGTCTGCTTCAGGAACACCGTCCTTTATTAGTTAACCTAAAACTAACCTAAACTTACCTAACCTAAGATAACAAGGGGACTGCCTATAAGTTCTTTTTCTAACCAAACGGGGGGTCAGTCGTGTCAGAAACCACTCATTTTGATTATATAAAGAAAATATCGTTCGTATAAGTATTTTGTGACGGAACAGCAGTGGGGCAGAGCGCTGTATCACCACAAAGAACTTCATAGAGCACATGCAATTATCTAGTACGTTGAATGACATACTAAATTTTCCTAAGCTTCCCATTCATAGAAGACAAAGAAAACGGTTTTAAAGGGTGATAGAAAACTGACATGCATGGGTTTCTTCATGGACAACTATAAGAATATTGAGAGAGGGAAGAAAGGAGAGAACGGAGAAAGAGGAGAGAAAAGGAAGAGAAGGAAGAAGATGAGGAAGAGGAAAAGAAGGGAGAGAAACGGGGAGAGAAGGAGGAAGATAAAAAGGGAGATGAGTGGAGAGATATATGGGAGGTAGAAGGGAGAGAGAGAAACGAGAGAGGGAGGAAGATGAAGAGAAAGGGAGATATAAAAAGAGAATGAGAGAGAAAAAGGGAGATAGAGATAATGGATTGTTAGAGGAGAGAGAAAAATGGAAGGAAGGAGAAAAGGAAACACAAATAATGGAAGAAAAAACGAAAAAAAAGAACAAAGAAATGAAAATAGAAAGAGAAATACAGAAGAGAAGGGAGGAAAGGAGGAGAGAAGATGGAGGAAAGATAAGAGATAAAAGGGAGGAAGGAAGGAGAGAGAGAAAATTGGAAGGAGAGAAGAATGGAAAAGATAAGAGAAACAGATGTCAATTAAAGTCAGTTAGAGAGAGAGAGAGAGAGAGAGAGAGAGAGAGAGAGAGAGAGAGAGAGAGAGAGAGAGAGAGAGAGAGAGA
Source organism: Eriocheir sinensis (assembly GCF_024679095.1). Taxonomy (NCBI): domain Eukaryota; kingdom Metazoa; phylum Arthropoda; class Malacostraca; order Decapoda; family Varunidae; genus Eriocheir; species Eriocheir sinensis. The sequence goes on from NC_066519.1 coordinate 12,472,305, forward strand.
GAGAGACAAAGGAGAAATGTTTATTGACTCCTTTCCCTTCATCTCTCTCTCTCTCACTTCATCAGCAAATATTGGCATTTCTACAAGACGGAAAGAGAGAGAGAGAGAGAGAGAGAGAGAGAGAGAGAGAGAGAGAGAGAGAGAGAGAGAGAGAGAGAGAGAGAGAGAGAGAGAGAGAGAGAGAGAGAGAGAGAGAGAGAGAGAGAGAGAGAGAGAGAGAGAGAGAGAGAGAGAGAGAGAGAGAGAGAGAGAGAGGAATAGAGGAAAAAATGAGGAGGAGGAGGAAAATGGGAAGGTGTTAATTGAGGAAAATGAAATCTTTCCTCCATATAATATTATCTCTCCTCTCTCCCTTCTCTCCCTTTTTCTTCTCTTCCTTTCCTTCTTTTTCCTTTCCCTTTCTTCCTTTTTTTCCTTCTCTTGTGTTTCTCTTTTCCTTTCTTTCTCTTCCTTCTTCTATTCCTTTACTTTCTTTTCTTTTTCTCCTTCCTTTTCCTTCCTCTTCCTTCCCTTCCCTTTCCTTCCTTTTTCTTCCCATTCCCTTCCTTTCCCTTTCCTTCCCCCCCCCCCTCTCTCTCTCTCTCCTCTTCCTCCCTTCTCTTTCCCTGTCAAAAAATCATCTCCAATCCCTAATGAAGCAAACACACACACACACACACACACACACACACACACACACACACACACACACACACACACACACACAGACACGCACACAGCTTGTTAGACTAATCACCATTTCTTTTAACAACTTCTAACATGTCGGCGACGCGTCCCGGACAACTATCGAGTGTAGCCACGGTGATGAGGTCAAGAGGAGGAGGAGGAGGAGAGATTATTTTCTTTATAATATTTAGCTCTATTTATTTCATTGTTTTCCTCTTTTTAAATTCAGTATCCTTCTATATGTGTCTATCTATCTATTTA
>NC_066519.1:12478231-12490731 GCF_024679095.1 Eriocheir sinensis
GAGAGAGAGAGAGAGAGAGAGAGAGAGAGAGAGAGAGAGAGAGAGAGATGGAAGGAGAGAAAGAGGAGATGGAAGGGTAGAAGAGGGAAGGAGGAGGAGGAGGTGGAGGAGGGGGGAGGAGGGAGGGGTGGGTTAGTCCGGCAGGAAACATAACATCCTACGGGGGTCCCTCAAAGCCTTCCCTGATGTCCTCGGAGGGGGTACAATACCAAATAGAGGGCGAGCGGTTCTTTTGTATCGTCTATAGCATTTTTTTTTTTGTGGGTTTATTGTCGCGATGTAGTAGGATCAAGAGGAGGAGGAGGAAGAGGAGGAGGAGGAGGAGGAGAAAGGGGAGGAGGAGGAGGAGGAGGAGGAGGAAGAAGAGGTGAAGGAAAATGGAGAGAGGGAACGAGAAAAAGAAGGAAGAGGAGGAGGAAAAGAAATAAGAGGAAGAGGAGTAATGGAGGTGGAAGAAGAGGAAAAGAAGAAAGGAAGGAAGGAGAGAGGGAAAGAGAGATTATGTTTGTATAGAGTGGAAGAGGAGGAGGAAGAAGAGGAAGAGAAGACGGAAGGAGAGAGGGAAAGAGATATTATGTTTGTATAGAGAGGAAGAGGAGGAGAAGGAGGAGGAGGAAGAAGAGGAAGAGAAGAAGGAAGGAAGGAGAGAGGGAAAGAGAGATTATGTTTGTATAGAGAGAAAGAGGAGGAGAAGGAGGAGGAAGAAGAGGGAGAAAAAAAGGAGAAAGAGGGAAAAAGAGATGATGCTTGTATATAGATAATAAAGAGGAAGAGGAGGAGAAGGAAGAGAGGAAGAAGAGAGAAAAAAAGGAAGAAAGGAAGGAAAAGAGAAGATCATTTAGAGAAGACATTTACTGCAGAGGAGGAGGAGGAGGAGGAAGTAGAAGAAGAAAAGGAGGAAGAAGAGAAGGAAAGGAAGGAAAAAGATAAAAAAGAATAAATATAAAAAAATCACATTAAACTTAAAATAAAACGGAGAAAAAATTTAGGAGAGAAAAATTGGTCGTGAGGAAACAAATGGAGGGAAAAAATGAAACATGGAGGAACAGTGGAGAGAAAAATCAATCAACTTGGAGGAAAGATTGTTGGAGGGAGGAAAAAAACGCGAATACTAGGCCTAGAAGGGAGGAAAAAATATATGGGCCTGGAGGGAGAGAGGGAGAGAAGGAGGAGGAAAGAGAGGAGGGGATTAAGGGAGGAGAAATGGACAGAGAGAGAAAAGGAGGAGATGGAAGGGAGAGAGGGAAAGGGAGAAAGAGAGGGAGAAGAAAGGAAGAAAAGGAGAAGGAGAAAGAGAGGAGAGAAAGAGGAGCAGGAAAAGGAAGGGAGAAAGAGAAGAGAAGGAGAGGGAAAAGAAAATTAAGGAAAAGAGGAAAAAAGGAAAAACTTGTAGAAAAAGGAGAAAAAATAATAAAAATAATAAAGGAAGATAAAAAGAAAGAGAGGAAACAAAGAAATAAATTGATACAACATTAACAAAAAAAAAGGAGGAGGAAGAAAAGCAAAGGAAGAAGAGAAAGAGCAGTAAACGAGGAAGAGAAGAAGGTAGAGGAGGAAGAAGAAGACAGGGAGGAGGAAGAGGATAAGAAAAACACTAAAACAAAAGAAAAAAATAGAAGAAAAAAAAAACAAGAAAAAAATAACCAGCAAAACAAAAAAACACACAATGAAAGTTAAAACAAATTACCAGAAGGAGAAGAAAAAGGTAAATTAATAATAAAACAGAGAAAGAAGAAAAGAGTAGAGTTAAGGAGGAAAGTTATGGGACCTGAGGGAGACATAGAGGAGAAGGAGGAGGAGGAAGAAAATAATGGTTTAACAGTACCCAAACTTCGGAAGAAAACGGAAACCAGGAGGAAAAACATCTCTCTCTCTCTCTCTCTCTCGCAGGACAATCTTCGCACAATGGATTTTCACAATATATATTCTCTTCCTCTTTCTCTAACTTATTTTCTCTCTCTCTTTCTCTCTCTCCCTTCCTTCCTATTCCTCCTCCTCTTCCTCCTCCTCTTCTTCAACAAACTGCAAAAGAGAGCGAGTGATTGAGGAATACCGAGAGATGCTAGACATACTTCGAAGAGAGAGAGAGAGAGAGAGAGAGAGAGAGAGAGAGAGAGAGAGAGAGAGAGCGAGAGAGAGAGAGAGAGTGCGAGTGAGAGAGAGAGAGAGAGAGAGAGAGAGAGAGAGAGAGAGAGAGAGAGAGAGAGAGAGAGAGAGAGAGAGAGAGAGAGAGAGAGAGAGAGAGAGAGAGAGAGAGAGAGAGAGAGAGAGAGAGAGAGAGAGAGAGAGAGAGAGAGAGAGAGAGAGAGAGAGAGAGAGAGAGAGAGAGAGAGAGAGAGAGAGAGAGAGAGAGAGAGAGAGAGAGAGAGAGAGAGAGAGAGAGAGAGAGAGAGGGGTTATTGGATCCGTTTCAAATATATATACAGTAAGCATCTCATATTTTAACAAAAGAAAGAAAAGAAATATTAACACTAATATATTTCATTTAAGCGAAGTTAGCGTTGGCCGAGTGGCAAACGTGGGGGCATGGTGACCTAGAGGACCCAGGTTCGAGCCCCACTGATTACCCCCATGCTGCCCAGGTCTCCAGTCAACCCTAAGAGGATCACCGGGGTGCAGCATGGGCCAGGCAAGAGTCACACATCACGGCAGCCACTATAAATAAAATTCGCCTGCGCCACTAACAGGCTAGGGCCGGCCAAGAGACCCCTCAAGACAGCCTACAGACGCTATAGGCAGCACAAAAAAAAAATGGATTAGGGCGAAATAAGTATGTGGAGGGGAAAAACTCTACGGTGTTTGCTCCCCGTGTTTCACTAGCTACCACCACCACCACCACCAGCACTACTACTACTACTACTACTACTACCACCAACAACAACAATACCACTACTTCTGCTATTACTACTTCAAAGGAGACTAATACCAATAGTTGTCCATACCACCACCACAACCACCACCACCACCACCACTACCACCACCAAACACCACAACCACCACCACCACCACCACTACCACCACCAAACACCACAACCACCACCACCACCACCACTACCACCACCAAACACCACAATCACCACCACCACCACCACCCTCCCACCACCTCCTTAACCCTTTCAATCCACGGTTATGCCACCTGGGAATGGAGATTAGGACTTAAGCTCTGTTCCCTTACTGATAAGAGGAGTGAGGAGTTATGTGTTATACTCTCTCTCTCTCTCTCTCTCTCTCCTGATGATAAGTGAACATTCCTCTTCTTCATTTTCACACTCTATATAATTTCATTAAGAGAGAGAGAGAGAGAGAGAGAGAGAGAGAGAGAGAGAGAGAGAGAGAGAGAGAGACTATGAAGTGAGCCGGCGTGTGAGATTATAGTTAGTCAGTTCCTCTCTCTCTCTCTCTCTCTCTCTCTCTCTCTCTCTCGGAAGTAATAGAAGTCTGGGGGCGGTCAACTCCTTCCCTCTTCCTCCTCCTCCACCTCTTCCTCTTTCTTCTACTCTTCCTCCTCCTCCTCCTCCTCTTCCTCCTCCTCCTCCTCCTCTTCCTTCAGTATATAAACTCAATTTATCAATGCTTGTTAAACTTTCTGACTGCCTTCGTCGATGAGGAAAAAAGAGGAAGGAAGAGGAGAAGGAAGAGGGGAAGGAGGGGAGGAAGGAGAGAGGGAGGGAGAGAGGAAGAATGGGAAGGAAATTGGGAAGCATAAGAAGGAAGAAGGAAAGGAAGGAAGAAAGGAAGAAGGAAGGAAGGGAGGGAAGGACGGAGAAAGATGGGAAGGAGAGGGAAGGAAGAGTAGAAAAGGAGGAAGAGAGAAAAAAAAAGATGGGAGAAATAATTGATGAAAGAGGGAATGGAAGTAAGAAAGGAAGGAAAAAAGGAAGGAGGAGGAGGAAAGGAGAGAGAGAGAGAGAGAGAGAGAGAGAGAGAGAGAGAGAGAGAGAGAGAGAGAGAGAGAGAGAGAGAGAGAGAGAGAGAGAGAGAGAGAGAGAGAGAGAGAGAGGAAAATAATGACAGAGGAAGGAGGGAAAGAAGGGAAGGAAGAAAGGAAGGAGGGAAACATTTGAAGGAAGAAGGAAGAGAGTAAGGAAGGAGAAGAGTAATTGAGGATGGAAGTAAAGGAAATAAAGAGAGGAAAAAAGAATGGAAAATTATTATTATTATTATTATTATTATTATTATTATTATTATTATTATTATTATTATTATTATTATTATTATTATTACTATTATTACAACTTCGGTTCTACTTCACCTCACCGAAATTTATTATACGAAAAGTTTGCATATATACCTCTCTCTCTCTCTCTTTATGTCTTTTTTAACGTTATTTCAGAGAGAGAGAGAGAGAGAGAGAGAGAGAGAGAGAGAGAGAGAGAGAGAGAGCAAAGATAACCTACACAGACATTTACGGTCAAAAGGAAACACAAACTTCTCTCTCTCTCAATCTATTTAAATTACCCAAAAGGGATTTCCCAAGAGAACTTAAGACACCCGATCCGTCTGTCTGTCTGTCTCTGTCTCTCTGTCTGTCTGTCTGTCTGTTTATCTGTGTGTCTGTGTGTCTGTCTGTCTCTGTCTGTCTGTCTGTCTCTGTCTCTGTCTTTGTCTGTCTGTCTGTGTTTCTGTCTATCTGTTTGTCTTTTCTTCTTCTATATATGTTTAATTAAGGGAAAGTGGATGAAAGTGTAAAGGAGAATAAATGGTTAGGAAAATGAGAGTTGAGGAAAGATGAGGAAGAAGAGGAGGAGGAAGAAAGATACAAGGAAAGGAAACATAAGAAAGAAAACAAGTAAGAAAAGAAGGAAGAGGAAAAGGAAGAAATAAAAGACAGCATGAAAGGAAGGAAAGAAGAAAAAGATTAAGAAAAGAAGAATAAAATTAGGAGACGGGAAAGCGATGAAAAAGAGAAAAGGAAAACTAGAGATAAATATATATAGAAAAAAAGAAAATCACGGGAAAGAAATGGGAAGAAAGGAAGAGAGGGAAGGAAAAGTGAGGTAAAAGGAAAATAAAAGGGAGGGAAAGGAAGGAAGAAAGGAAGAAGGAAGGAAGGAATCAAAGGACGAAGAAAGATGGGAAGGAGAGGGAAGGAGGAGTAAAAAAGGAGGAAGAGAGAGAAGAAAAAAAGATGTTAAAATTATTTGATGAAGAAGGGAATGGAAGTAAGAAAGAAAGTAAGGAAAGAAGGAAAGAAGTAGGAGGAAAGGAAAAAAGAGAGGTATGGTGGGTAGGAAGGGCAGGAAGGAAGGAAAGAAGGAAAGAAGGAGGAGGAAGGGAAGGAAAAAAGAGAGGTATGGTGGGTAGGAAGGGCAGGAAAGAAGGAAAGAAGGAAAGAAGGAAAGAAGGAGGAGGAATGGAAGGAAAAAAGAGAGGTATGGTGGGTAGGAAGGGCAGGAAGGAAGGAGGATGGTGGGTAGGAGAGACAGGAAGGAAGGAATGAAGGAAATAAGGAGGAGGAAGGAAAGGAAAAAAAGAGAGCTATAGTGGGTAGGAAGGGCAGGAAGGAAGGAAAGAAGGAAATAAATAGAAGGAAGGAAAGGAAAAAAGAGAGCTATAGTGGGTAGGAAGGGCAGGAAGGAAGGAGGATGGTGGGTAGGAGAGACAGGAAGGAAGGAATGAAGGAAATAAGGAGGAAGGGAAGGAAAATTGAGAGAGGTATGGTGGGTAGCAGAGGCAGGCTAACAGGGCAATATAATGGTAGGGGGCAGGCCATAGCGAGCACGATAACACAAAACTCCATTAGGACACTTAACACACCATTACCTCCCCCCCTTCGTCCTTTCTGATTGGCCTTCGAGTTCTTATAGGCAATAAAAGGAACGTTTCTATTGGCCCAACGTTTCTCGCTAGCTCCCCTCTGATTCGCCCTCACTTTTACATAGCAGGTAGGAGCGAGGTTTCTATTGGTCAAACGCTTCTTTCTCTCCATGTTTTCATTGGCTTTCACTTTCCTATAGCAGGTAAAAGCGAGGTTTCTATTGGTCAAACGCTTCTTTCTCTCCCTGTTTTCATTGGCTCTCACTTTTCTATAGCACGTTGAAGCGAGGTTTCTATTCGTCAAACTCTCTTCTGTGTCCCTCTTCTGATTGGCTGAGAGCTTTACAGATTTCAAACGCAAGGAATTCGGAATTTTAATTGGTTCTTACTTTCCTATAGGTCTTAAAAGCAAGGTTTCTATTGGTTAACGCTCTTCCTTCCTTTGTTCTGATTCTTATATGTCTTAAAAGCAAGGTTTCTATTGGTTAAATGCTTCTCTCGAGCCCTCTTCTGATTGGCTGGGAGCTTTACAGATTTCAAACGCAAGGAATTCGGAATTTTAATTGGTTCATACTTTCCGATACGTCTTAAAAGCAGGGTTTCTATTGGTTAACGCTCTTCCTTCCCTTGTTCTGATTCTTATATGTCTTAAAAGCTAGGTTTCTATTGGTTAACGCTCCTCCTTCCCTTGTTCTGATTCTTATATGTCTTAAAAGCTAGGTTTCTATTGGTTGAATGCTTCTCTCTATCTCTTTTGATTGGCTGAGAGCATTACATATCTCACTCCCTCACACTCCCTTATTAGAACCCTTGGTTTTGATTGGCTCAGACTTTTCTATAGGTTCTAAAAGCTATGTTTCTATTGGCTGAGAAGTTTTCCGGTATCTCTGTTCCCATTAGTCGTTTCTAACACTTACACTCACAAACACGACCACATTCCTTCATTTTAATTGGCTAGAAAAAGTTTTGAAGACTCCTCGTGAAAGCTTTTCTCTGTATCTCTATTCTGATTGGACGCTTCTAACACTTACACTCCCAAACACGACCAAATTCCTTTATTTTTTATTGACTAGAAAAGTTTTGAAGACTCTCCACATAAGATCATAAATGCGAGGTTCCCATTGGTTAAACCTTTCTCTGTATCTCTTTTCTGATTGGACGCTTCTAACACTTACACTCCCAAACACGACCAGATTCCTTCATTTTTATTGGTTAGAAAAGTTTTGAAGACTCTTGACGATCGCTAAAAGCTAGGTTCTCATTGGTCAAGCTGTATCTCTCTTCTGATTGGCCATAAGTTTCTCTAAACCCCCAAATACACCTTTACTCGAGCTCCCATAGGTCGAAACACCTTTACACTCCTTCAAAAAACACATAAAAGCTAGATTTCTATTGGCTACGAGTCCCATCCTCTCCCTCTACGCCTCGTCTGATTGGTCAAGAAATTCAGGCACTCCCGAACAATTTCCAGAGTCCCGAGCAGTCATTGGCTGGGAGAGGTTTGTTTTTCAAGTGTCTGGCGCATAATGGAGTGTTTTGATTGGCTTAATGGCTTTCAGAGGTGCCATAATTACTGGATCCTATTTGTGGAAAGGCGGGACTGTTTGTGCATTCGTGGGAGAATAGAAAGAAAGAGAAGAAAAGAAGAAGTAGAAAGAGAAGAAAAGAAGAAACAATATGAAGAGAAAGAAAAAGAACGAAGAAGATAAACAGGAAAGGAGGGAAAAAGAATTACATAAACAAAAGAATAAGAAAAACAAATAAAGAAATGTTAATGATACAAAGAAAAGAGAAAAAAGAAAAGAAGAAATGAGATGAAGAGAAAGAAAAAGAACGAAGATAAACAGGCAAGGAGAGAAAGGAGAAAAGAATAACATAAATAACAAAAGCAAATAAATAAAAGTTAATGATGCAAGGAAAAGAGAAAAAAAATAGAGAGAAAGAAGGAAATAAAAGAAAAGAGGAACTGCCAATTTAATGAGAAAGAACAGAGATAAAGAAAAGGAATAAAAAATAAATAAATATCAAAGAGGAGAAGAAATAGAAAGATGGAGATATAAACACAGGAGGAGAGGAAAACGAAAATGAGAAAGGGAGGGAGCAAAAAAATAAGACTTAGGAGAAGGAGGGAGGGATGAAAAAATAAGTAAATTGCAATAATAAATAAAGAGAGAGAGAGAGAGAGAGAGAGAGAGAGAGAGAGAGAGAGAGAGAGAGAGAGAGAGAGAGAGAGAGAGAGAGAGAGAGAGAGAGAGAGAGAGAGAGGAAGAAAAAAAGGAGAGTAAGAGGGAGTTTATGAGGACAGTTTTGAAAAATTTCCAAGATACTGTTACTGAAAATTGAAAGTTTTAAAATAAATTATCAAGTTGTGCCGCTAAAAAGAAGCCAAAATACAAAGGAGGAGGAGGAGGAGGAGGAGGAGGAGGAGGAGGAGGAGGAGGAGGAGGAGGAGGAGGAGGAGGAAGTGAAAATACGGAGGAAAAAGAAGGTATAAGGAAAAGTAAGATAAAGAGGAGGAGAAAAATAAAAGGAGGAAGAGGAAGAGGAGGAGGAGAAATGAATAAAAAACAATATAAAAGAAAATAGGAGATGAAAATAGAAATGAAAGAAAGCAAATGAGGAAAGGAATATAGAAAAGGGGTGATAAAGAATAAGAAGAATAAGAAATTGAAAAAAAAGGCGAATATAAAGGAAAAGATGATAAAAAAAGGAATAGGAAGAAGAAGAAGAAGAAGACGAGAGAAAAGAATAAAAATGATAATAAGAAGAATACGAAGATTAGGAAGAAGAAGAAGGAGAAGAAGACAAAAAACACGACATATAAATAAAACGAGAAAAAATCAACAAAATAAAAAAAAGGAAAAAAAAACATTAAAGAAAAACAAAAAATAAAAAAACAGATCAATTATTTCCTCTAAAAAAAAGAGAAAAAATAAACAAATAAAAAAGGAAAAGAAAAAAGGAAAAAGATTAATTATTTCTTTTCTTATCTTTAAAAAAAAACTGACCTTGGACATTGTGCTCTTGTTTTCTTTCTTTTCGTTTCTCCTTCTGCTGTTGTTTCTCCTCCTTCTTCTGTTGCTGTTTCTGTTGTCTTGCCGCTGTTTTGGCTGCTGCTGTTGTCGCTGTTGTTGTTGCTGTTGTTCCTGTTGTTGCTGTTGTTGTTTTCTTGAGGTTCTTCATAGTCTCTGGTATAGTGGTTGGCGGTCGCTTGCTACAGACCCTCAGTTCGAATCCCCTTCCCTTCCTCCCCTTCATCACCCTCCCACCATTACCCCGTTTTCCTCCTCTTCTTTTTCCTCTTTTTTTCTTGTTATTTCTTTCCTCGTTTCCTTCTATATTTTTCTTGTCTTCGTCTCTGAGCTAATTTTCTGTTTATTTCTCCTTCTATTTTTCACTTCCTCCTTTTTTCCTCTTTTCCTTCTTTCCTTTTCTGTTTTCTCGTATATTATTTTCAATTTTCCTTTTCTTTTCTTTATTTCTTTCACTTACTATTCTATTTTTTTGTGTTTTCCTTAATTAAACCTTTTTTCTTTTTCCTTTTCCTGCTTTCCTTCTTATCCTCTTTTCCTTTAAGTATCAATAATTATTTTCACTTTTCTTTATTTTTCTTTTCTCTCCTGTCTTTCCTTCTCCTTTCTCTTCTTTTCTTTATTCTCTAGTATGTTTTTCTAATTGTAACTTTCTTTTTTTTCTATTTACCGTTTATTTTTCTTCACTTCACACTCAATCCTAAGTTATCCTTCTCTCTCTTATCACATTCGTTTCCTGTTATTCCACTTTCTCCTCTCTCTTCTCTCTTCATCTCATTCTCTATATCATTTTCTCCCTCTAGCTCATCAACTCACACATCCATCTCATCCTCCATCACTTTCCGCATCATTCCTTCTCTTTCTCCTTCTTTTCCTATCAATTTCCACTCCTTTTCTCTCCTCCTCCTTCCTCTCTTTAACCAATTCACACCTTTCCTCTCTTGTCTCTGTCTCTCTCCATTACATCACTCATTTCTCTCCTTTTTCTCCTTTCTCCTTACACGCTCTTTTTCCCTCCCACCTGAGTGAAGGAGATGGAGAGACGGAGAGAGAAAGAGGGAGCGAAAGGTGGCGTGATGAAGTAAACAGAGCGAGGTAAACAAGGACTGAGATTCGGTTGTTTGCACCTTTTTTCTTCTATTTCCTGAGGCATTGAAGGGGACGGGATTAGGGCGATGGTGGTGGTGGTGGTAGGGGTGGTGGTGAGGGTAGACGAGGATTTTAGTGATGAAATAGTGGTTGTGGGAATGTTGGTGATTGATGTAGTGGTTGTAGTAGAAGTAGTAAAAGTAGTAATAGTAGTAGTAAGTCTGTCATTCCAAAAGACTTACTACTACTACCATTACTACTACCACTACTACTACTACTATTACTACTACTACACTCACTCATTATCAACATTATCTATTATTTCCTTATTTTTATCACGTTATTCCTTCCTTCCCTTCCTTCCTCTCCTATACCTCACCTCCACACACACACACACACACACACACACACACACACACCAACCAGTTATCTTCAGCAATATAGAAAAAAAGAAAAGGTAATAAACGGAGGAAGGAAGGAAGGAAGAAAGGAAGGTGAAAGAATTTATAGACAATGCGCAAAGAAGTTTTTTTATCAGTATTATTTTTGTTGTTATTTTTATTATTATTATTATTATTATTATTATTATTATTATTATTATTATTATTATTATTATTATTATTATTATTATTATTACTATACTGATATTTTCTTTTTTTTTCTTATTTATTCAAACCTTCTAATATTATCTTTCTCCTTTACTTCTTTTATTCTTTATCTTCTATTGCTTATTCATTTTCTCGTCCAATTTTACGATTTTGAACAATATTGGAATCTTGTGACCTCTAATATATGCTAAATATCGCACAATAGCTTTCTTTTCCCTTAAACTTTTTCCATACATCTTTTTTTATTAACTATTTCTATTTGACTTTTTGAAAATAGGCCTACTTTGAACAACATTGAACTTCTCCTCTTATAAAAACGTTTAGGATTATTTTTTTCTTAACCGTATATATATTTTATTAAGTAACTCTCATTTTATATTTCTCTAACACAGTTTTAAGCTGAACATAATTTTCTTCATATATTTGTACGATTTTTTTTTTTACTTTTTCACATTAGTATTATTTCTGTTATCATTGCTATCCTATTATTTTTTTCTTTTTCATATCTTAACCAACGTTGCCAGATTGTCGTACTCAGCCGCTTATATTTCCCGACTTCCAACCCCCAAACTGTCTTCTGGGTTCCAATAACGAGACTCATTTATAGTTATCGCTAAAAGAGTTAGATCCTGATGTTTCTTGGCAAAAGTTAGGCGTCAGAAACCGTTAAATACTATGCTCTGAATACGACAATCTGGCAACGGGGATCTTAACACAAACATTCCTATCAAAACACAAAGGTCTTTCTCTATTCACCATTCTATCTCCTCGCTTTTAACTCTCCTTTTGTCCTAATCTAACACTCATAACCTTAACACTACCATTTTTTTTTCTTCTTCATGTCCCAACACGTACAAAAACATTACTATACAAACACACAACTTGGTCTACCGTCGCCCTGTCAAATTCACGAACCCTCAGAACATTGTATCTATCGCTTTCCTGTCCTAAAACTGCAGTAAAAGCCACAATAACGATCTAGAATTAAAGTTAGCGTTATTGCCGTTAAGTATCGATGTCTGTGTTGCAGTAGTTATGCGTCAAAAGCCGGAAAATACGATAGATGTTAAGCAGGAGAAGCTGGTTGGTCTGTCTCCCGAAATCTCTCACTGTTCACCATCTCCAAGCATTCTTTTACACTCCTACGAGCTCTCATTCTTCACACACACATTTCTCTTCTTCCTCGGTGCGTAAAACCCTCGATTCATCCTTTACAGCGGGCCTCAAGCGTCAGACAGAGAGAAGGGAAGGAGAGAAGAAGGGAGGGAAGGGCAGCGCAGTGTGACATAAGAATAGGCGAGCGTTTGAGAAAGGGACAGAAAGATAGAGAGTAAGAGAGGTAGGGAGAGACAGACAGATAGATAGAAATAGATAGAGAGAACGAGAGATTAGATACATAGATAGATAGAAAGATAGGTAGAAATGTACAGAAAAATAGATCTAGATATACAGTAAGACGTTCTATGTGTGTGTATTACACACACACACACACACACACACACATTCAACGCGCAACACTTCGCTGATCTTGGCTACCCGCCCGTTGTGTGTGTGTGTGTGTGTGTGTGTGTGTGTGTGTGTGTGTGTGTGTGTGTGTGTGTGTGTGTGTGTGTGTGTGTGTGTGTGTGTGTGTGTGTGTGTGTGTGTACCGGATTTTACGAGTTTTTGGTATATTACGATTTCTAGAAGTGCTTATATTATTATTACTACTACTACTACTACTACTACTATTACTACTACTACAATCATTACCACTACTACTACTTGTACTACTACTACTACTACTACTACTACTACAGACCGTGACCTATATTCGTTTCGTAAAATTCATAAAAAAGTGAAGAGAATAAAATTAATAATGAGCTCAAATTTGAAGAGAAAAAAATCAAATATTGTGTGAGTCTGATGAATAAAGAAATATTCAGGAAAACAAAAAAGGAGAGAAATTGAAAACAAGAGGAAAATAAGGGAAAAAAGGAGAAGAAAGCGAATAAATATTGAAGAGAAAGAAAAT
>NC_066519.1:12498231-12500731 GCF_024679095.1 Eriocheir sinensis
GCTTTCTTTCTCTAGATTTTCCTATTTCTATCTATATTTTATTTTTTCATTTCTATTTTCCTCTTTATTTTCCTTTCTCTACCTTTGAAATTATGCATCTTTCCATCTTTTTCCTATTTTCTCTCTTTATATTCGTCTATGTATATATTTCTTGCATTCTTTCTCTAGATTTTCGTATTTCTATCTATATTTTATTTTTCCATCTCTATTTTCCTCTATTTTTCTTTCTCTACCTTAAAAATTATGCATCTTCCCATTTATTTCCTATTTTTTCTCTTTATATATATGTCTAACTATGTACATATTTCTTGCAATCTTTCTCTAGATTTCCCTATTTCGATCTATATTTTATTTTTCCATCTCTATTTTCCTCTATTTTTCTTTCTTTACATTTAAAATTATGCATCTTCCATCTATTTCCTATTTTCTCTCTTTATATTCCTCTAACTATGTATCTATCAACCTATTTCATACTCCCCTCTATATATTTCACTAACCATATCTATCCACCTATCTATATTTAAATACCTCTTAAAATATATACCCAGACTCATTAAAATCGTACCCTTTTTAATACATAATAAGGGTTCGCAAGTACACATCCACGGACCACAGGCTGCAAAGGTGACTGGCTGGGTTAATGGGAAGCTTAATTATGATCTATGGAAATGTTGGAGAAAGGGAAAGTTCAGCTCGTTGATGAAGCCGCGTCTTTAAGGAGTGGAGTTCAGATATTCTTCATTTTTTTATTTTCTTTAAATTTCGAAGGACTGACTTTAGGTTTTTGGGGTAGACTTAATGGTTTTGGGTTTATTTCCTTATCTTTTTCTTGATTCTACTGTCATTGTTTTCTTTGTTATTTTTTGTCTTTTGAGCCCAATTTTTCTCTCTAATTCTTCCTTTTCTCTCTTTTTTTTTCTTTATTTCTTGTTTTCCTATTCTGCTTTATTTATATAGATTTTGGGGTACTGTTTTCTTTTCCTCTTTTCTTCTTTTCTTTTCTTCATTGCCATTCTTTTCTTTCCTTCTTTTTTCTTTCCTCGTTTCTTTTTTTATTTCAATTCTGCTTCTTCGTTCATAATTTAGTTTTCACTCTTGCATAGTTTAAAATAGTTAGCCTTTTAGTTTCATATTCTCTCTCTCTCTCTCTCTCTCTCTCTCTCTCTCTCTCTCTCTCTCTCTCTCTCTCTCTCTCTCTCTCTCTCTCTCTCTCTCTCTCTCTCTCTCTCTCTATAAATAATGTTTCCCTTACCGCCAAAAATAGATATTGAAAGGAACAGGAGGAGAGAGGAAAGGGAGGAAAAGGAGGAGGAGAAAGAGGAGGAGGAGGAGGAGGAGGAGAAGGAGGAGGAGGAGGAGGAGGAGGAAGAAGAAGAGGAAGAGGTGAAGGGGTTAAAGAGATGAAGAGAAGATAAGGTAAGAGCTAGAAAGGGGAGAGGAGGAGGAGGAAGAAGAAGAAGAAGAAGAAGAAGAAGAAGAAGAAGAAGAAGAAGAAGAAGAGTAGCATCATAAGGAAACAGAGGAAGAAAGAAAGAAGGGAAGAAGGAGGAAGAGGAGGAGGAGAAGAGGGAAAGGAAAAAGAGAAGGAGAAGGGTGAAGAAAATATAGACGAAGAAGAAGAAGAAGAAGAAGAAGAAGAAGAAGAAGAAGAAGAAGAAGAAGAAGAAGAAGAAGAAGAAGAAGAAGAAGAAGAAGAAGAAGAAGAAGTAGAAGAAGAAATAGAACAAGAAAGAGAACGATGGTGGTTAAGAACGAAGAGGAGGAGGAGGAGGAGGAGGAGGAGGAAGACCAAGAATAACAAGAAGAAGAGGAAGCGAAGAAGCAGGTGAGGTGAGTAGGGTCATTGATCTAGCGTCGATACAAACAGTGAGGGAGGCGAGAGGGCCCCTGAGGCACTCCACCTCTTGAAAAAACCCAAGGATGTGGTTCTTTTCAAGTCTACCCGAGTTACCCGTTAAGCCTCAGCGCTCCATATGAGAGAGAGAGAGAGAGAGAGAGAGAGAGAGAGAGAGAGAGAGAGAGAGAGAGAGAGAGAGAGAGAGAGAGAGAGAGAGAGAGAGAGAGAGAGAGAGAGAGAGAGATTATAAAGGAAGAGGGTATCCATTGTTTCTCAAGAGTAGGAGTCAATAGGATGTAATTTGATCTCTAATTTTAAGCCTCCCACTCTATTACGAAGTCTGAAAGGGCAAGTGTTTAACGAACGTAACTTAGATGATTTAATACGACGTTGATATTTTCGTTAAGCGCAAACTAATATTACTTTCAAATCCTTCTCGCTCAATTATCTAATCAGTAATGGTTTAATGAATATAATTAGAAAGATGAATACAACCTTTCTTTTGGTTTAAGCACAAAAGTATAACACCTACAATTATATTAACTCACTCGTAGCTGCTAAAAACTGTAGAAATGGAAGAACAGGAAAAATATCAACACGAAGATTTTGTGACAGAGAGGAGGAGGAGGAGGAGGAGGAGGCGGAGAAAGAAGAAAAGGAGAT
>NC_066519.1:12513231-12525731 GCF_024679095.1 Eriocheir sinensis
ATAAAGTGTTTGACAAAGTTTTTTTTCGCTCTCTGTACCTCAAGCTAATATTTTTTTTTTCCTGTGATCTAAAACTATTACATTCAACTAAGCATATTGATTTATGTCTCTAGTCAATATACTTTTTCGTTGATCTTAAAATAAAGTGTTTGACAAAGTTTTTTTTCGCTCTCTGTACCTCAAGCTAATATTTTTTTTTCCTGTGATCTAAAACTATTACATTCAACTAAGCATATTTTTCTGTCTCTAGTCAATATACTTTTTTGTTGATCTTAAAATAAAGTTTTTGACAAAGTTTTCTCTCTCTCTCTCTCTCTCTCTCTCTCTCTCTCTCTCTCTCTCTCTCTCTCTCTCTCTCTCTCTCTCTCTCTCTCTCTCTCTCTCTCTCTCTCTCTCTCTCTCTCGCAAATATATTTTTCCTGTGATCTAAAAGTAAAACATTCGACTAAGTTTTTTTCTCTCTCTTTTCATCTCTAGTCAGTATATTCTATTTTGTTATGATCCTAAATTAAAGAGTTTCACAAAGTATTTTTCTCTCTTTTTGTATCGCTAGCTAATATATTTTCATGTAACCTTAAAATTAAAGTGTTTGACAAAGTTCCTCTCTCTCTGTACTTACTGCCCATATATTTTTCCTCGATCTTGGAACTTAAGTACAATCGACAACATTTTTATTCTCTCTTAGTATCTCTCGTTAATACCTTTTTCCTCTGATCTTAAAAGTAAAGCATTTGACAGAGTTTCTCCCTCTCTGTACATACTACCAATATATTTTTCTTCGATCTTGGAACTTAAGTACAATTGACAAAGTTTTTGTTCTCTCTTAGTTTATCTCGCTAATATATTTTTCCTCTGATCTTAAAAGTAAAGCATTTGACAAAGTTTCTCCCTCTCTGTACATACTACCAATATATTTTTCTTCGATCTTGGAACTTAAATTCAATCAACTAGGTTTTTATGATCTTATCTAATATGTTTTCCTCTGATCTTAAAGTAAAAGAAAACTTGTTGACAAGTCTCTCCCTCTGTACATGCTACCAATATATTTTTCTTCGATCTTGGAACTTAAATTCAATCAACAATTTTTATATGATTTTTTTAGTATATCTCGCAAATACATTTTTCCTTTGATCTTAAAAGTAAAGCATTTGACAAAGTTCCTCCCTCTCTGTACTTACTGCCAATACACTTCACTTCCATTTTAGAACTTATAAGAATTCGACAAAGCTCTCCCTCCCCTTAAATCTCTAGGCAATATATTTCCCTTCGATCCTAATCATAAATCATTCGACAATTTCTCTTTATTTAAGCCTCTGGGCAATATGTTTTCCTTTCATCTTCATATTTATACCATTCGACTCAGTTTTCTCTTTTTATATCTTCGCCTCTCTTCGTATCTTTCTGTATCCATGTATCTCTTTGTAACTTTCTTTCTCTGTATCTCTAGGGAATATATTTTTCTACGGTCGTTCTTTTCATACCTCCAAGTGTCTCTGTATCTCTTTCTATCTCCTTGTATCTCTATCTCAAGGATCTTAAAACAGAGCATTCGACAAACTACCCCTCTCTCTCTTTGACTGTAACTTTCTCTCTAGCTAATATACTTTCCTTACCTCTTATAAATTAAACTGTCAACAAAATTAGTCTTAACACTCACCAAGGTCGCCAAAACGAGGGCACTGGGAGAGTCAATATGTGAACCTTACCTGCGAAAGAGGGAGAAAGAGCAGCATTAGTAACAGGTTTCAATATAGAGAGAGAGGAAAACCTTATTAATATACTCCTATATCGAAAAAGAAAAACTAGAAAAAATTAAGCTTATATGTAAATAATACCTTAAACTAACAATGTAAACTATGTAAGAAAAACTAGCGATATTATAAGAATCCAAGAATATAGATACAATAAATATTAGAATATGTAATTAAGTAACAGGTAATTTCTTTTTAATTTATATATTCGTGAAGGTTTTAAATCCTTTATACGAAAGGGATTAAGACTAGGATTATGATATTTAGGGCTGGATTAAAATTAGTGTTTGTAGTATTGGTGGTGGTGGTAGTAGTAGTAGTAGTAGTAGTAGTAGTAGTAGTAGTAGTATAAATGCAAATAACGAGAGAGAGAGAGAGAGAGAGAGAGAGTGCAATGATCAGATTTCCAGAGGGAGTTATAGAGAAAGTGGACTGATTTCTCTCTCTCTCTCTCTCTCTCTCTCTCTCTCTCTCTCTCTCTCTCTCTCTCTCTCTCTCTCTCTCTCTCTCTCTCTCTCTCTCTCTCTCTCTCTCTCTCTCTCTCTCTCAATCACCAAATCATAAGAAAAAAAATGTACTGAGAGAGATGGCCCTTCAACCTAAGTAAGATGTTCTTCTAACCCCCTCCAGTCCTCCTCCTCCTCCTCCTCATCCTCCTCCTCCTCCTCCTCCTCCTACTCAATGTATTTTTTCTTCCTCCTTCATTTCTTTTTCATTCCTCTCATTTTTCTTGGTTAGTCCCCTGACCCTCCTCTTCCTCTTCTTCTATCTTCCTAATCTCCTCCTCCTCCTCCTCCTCCTCCTCCTCCTCCTCTCCTCCTCCTTCTCCTCTTCTTCCACACTTTTTCTCCTCAATCTCAGTTTTCCACTCCACCATCCCCTCTTCCATCTCCTCCTCCTCCTCCTCCTCCTCCTTCTCCTCCTCCTCCTCCTTCTCCTCCTCCTCCTCTTCCTCTTCCTCTTCCTCCTCCTCCTCCTCCATGTTACCTCCAATTGCCAGGCATCGACAAGACTGACACGGGTATGGATATTCTCTCTCTCTCTCTCTCTCTCTCTCTCTCTCTCTCTCTCTCTCTCTCTCTCTCTCTCTCTCTCTCTCTCTCTCTCTCTCTCTCTCTCTCTCTCTCTCTCTCTCTCTCTCTCTCTCTCTCTCTCTCTCGAATTGCCGAAAATCCTATAACATTGCCCAAGGAGTTGTCTTTTCCTCCTCCTCCTCTTCTCTCCTTGTTCTTCATCTTCTTTTCTTCCTCTCCTATGTCTTTATATCTCTTCTTTCTTCCCGTTTCTTAATTTCCTTTTCATTTTCTTCCTTTTTCCTCCTTTCCTCTTCGTCTTCTCTCTCCTTCTTCTTATTATTTGTTCTTCTTCCTTCAAAATCGCCTTCTTTTTCCTTCTCTTCTTTTTCTTCTTCCCTCCATCTCCTCCTCCTCTCATTCTTTCCTTACTCCTCCTTCTCTTCCAAATTTACCACCATCAACCCCTCCTCCTCCTCCTCCTCCTTCTCTTTCTCATTTTCTCTACTTGTTCTTCATTTCTTCTTCTTCTATGTCTTTATCTCTCTTCTTTATTCCCTTTTATTTTCCTCCTTTTTCCTCCTTTCCTCTTCGTCTTCTCTCTCCTTCTTATTCTTTGTTCTTCTTCCTTTTCATCCCCTCCATCTCCTTCTCCTCCCATTCTTTCCTCACTCCTCCTTCGCTTCCAAATTTACAACCATCAACCCCTCCTCCTCCTCCTCCTTCTCCTTCTCCTTCTCATTTTCTCTACTTGTTCTTCATTTCTTCTTCTTCTATGTCTTTATCTCTCTTCTTTATTCCCTTTTCTTAATTTTCTTTTTATTTTCCTCCTTTTTCCTCCTTTCCTCTTCGTCTTCTCTCTCCTTCTTCTTATTCTTTGTTCTTCTTCCTTTTGATCCCCTTCTTTTTCCTTCTCTTCTTCCCTCCATCTCCTTCGCCTCCCATTCTTTCCTCACTCCTCCTTCGCTTCCAAATTTACCACCATCAACCCCTCCTCCTCCTCCTCCTCCTTCACAAAGTTGTTGCCAAGTTGGACACACTGTCATCCCTGCAGATTTTCCTCGTCCTGTTCCCTTCCAGCACGGTCTGCAGGTCTTCGCTTCATTCTGGCTACACTGCGCCTTGCTTCCATTCTCTTTATCTAGGTTCTTGTTTGTCTGTTGTTTTTCCTTTGTTTTCCTGCTTTTATTTGTTTCCTTTTTGTTTCTTGTTCTGGTTAGTCTTCTCCTTCTTCCCTCCTTCCTCCCATTCACTTTACGTTGTTCTCTACCTCTTCCTTTCCTTCCTCTTTTTCTCTTTTTTTTTTTGTTCTGGCTACACTGCTCCTTGCCTTAACTTCTCTTCCATTTTCTTTCCCTTACTTTCTCTGTTACTTTCCTGTTGTTTTCTTCTTTTATTTTCTTTATTTTCTCTTTCCTCTCTGGGTTTTTTTGTCTGATTTTTCATTTTTGTTTTAATCTCATTTCTCTAATATATATGATAACTTCTCTTTTCTGGCTACACTGTTCCCTCCTCCCATTCTTTCTCTTTTTCTCTTTTATTTTCTTTCTTATTTTCTTTCTATTTTTCATTCTTCTTCTAACCTCAATCTCTTTCTCTTTCCTTCCTTTTCCTCTTTTTCTTTCTCTTCGTCTTCCTCTTATTTTTCTCTTGTTTTCCTCTTTTTATTTATTTTTATTTTTTTCGTTCTGGCTACACTGATCTTTCTCTTCCTCTTTCTCTTTCTCTCTTGTTTTCCTCTTCTTTTTCTCCTCTTTTCATTCCTTTCCTCTTATTCTGATAATTTAGATACAGTTTTTCCTCCCTTCTCTTCCTCCTCTTCCTCTTTTATAATGGTTTTCCCTTATTCATTATTTTTTTCCTTTTTTATTTCTTTTTTTCTTATATTTCACAGATTTTTTTTTCCTTTCAACAGTTTTATTTTTATATCCTCTCTCTCTCTCTCTCTCTCTCTCTCTCTCTCTCTCTCTCTCTCTCTCTCTCTCTCTCTCTCTCTCTCTCTCTCTCTCTCCCCAACCCATTCCTCTCTTCACCCTCCAACATTTATTTTCCTCCCTTCCTCCTCCTCCTCCTCCTCCTCTTCCAATCCCTTCTGTACCATTCCCTCGGGTCCCTTTACTCACCTCTCTCTCTCTCTCTCTCTCTCTCTCTCTCTCTCTCTCTCTCTCTCTCTCTCTCTCTCTCTCTCTCTCTCTCTCTCTCTCTCTCTCTCTCTCTCTCTCCCTTTGATAAAGTACACAAACACATCTTCCCCACTCCACACACACACACACACACACACACACACACACACAGGAAAAAAAATAGTGAAATAAAAGACCTGATTGAATGGGAGAGAAAAGACATAAACACCTATTCTAACACTGAATTAGAAAGACTTAAACTCTCTCTCTCTCTCTCTCTCTCTCTCTCTCTCTCTCTCTCTCTCTCTCTCTCTCTCTCTCTCTCTCTCTCTCTCTCTCTCATAAGTTCCCTCCCCTCCCTGCCAATCTTCTCTCTTCCTCCTCTCCTTTACCTCCAGTTTCTCTTCTTTAATCATCTGCCAAGCTATCATTTCCCTCCATCTCTTCTCAATTTCCTCTCCTCCTCCTCTTCCTCTCCTTTCTCTCCTCCTCCTCCTATTCTTCCTTCTCTTTGTCTTCTGTTCCATTTTACTTATCTTCTCTCTCTCTCTCTCTCTCTCTCTCTCTCTCTCTCTCTCTCTCTCTCTTCTGTTTTTCCTTTCCACTCAATTATTCCTCCTCCTCCTCCTCCTCCTTCTCCTCCTCCTCCTCTTCCTCCTCCTCCTTTTGTTCTTTCTCCTTATTCTTTTCTTTTTTTCTTCTTTATTTTCTTTAGTTTCTTGTTTTTCTTTCTTCTTTCTTTCTCTGTCTCTTTCTTTCTCTTTTATTTTTTTCTATTCTTTCTTCTTCTTTCTCTTCTTTTCTTCTTCTGTCCACTCCTTCCACTTTAATCTTTGTCATACTGTCCTTTTCTTCTTCTTCTTCTTCTTCTTCTTCTTCTTCTTCTTCTTCTTCTTCTTCTTCTTCTTCTTCTTCTTCTTCTTCTTTCTCTTTGTCCTTCAAGTCTTGCCAATTTTCTCTGTTCAAATTTCTTCCCTTTTATTCTTGTCCAATGTCACTTTCCTTCCATCCTTTATCATCTTCCTCCTCCTCCTCCTCCTCCTCTTCTTCCTCCTCCTCCACTTCCTCTTCCATGTTCCTCGTTTTTCTTCTTTCTTTTATCGTTTCTTCTTTCTTTCTCCTCCGGCAATTTTCCTTCTCTTCCTCTTCTTTCTACATCTTTTATTTTCTCTTCCTCCTCCTCCTCCTCCTCCTCTTCATGAAACCTCCTCCTCTTCTTCCTCTTTCTCTCTGTCTTACGCCCTATTTCTCTCCTCCTATTCATCTTCCTACCCCTTCCTCTTCCTCCTCCTCCTCCTCCTCCTCCTCCTCCTTCTTCTTCTTCTCGTTTAACTACCTAGGGCAAAGGAAGAATGAAGAGGAGAAGGAGGAGGATGACAAGGAGGAAGAGGAGGAAGAGGAAGGAGGAGGAGCAGATACAGAGAAGAAAGAGGAGGAGGAGGAGGAGGAGGAGGAGATGGAGAAAGAGACAGACAGAGGAGGAAGAGGAAACCCAAAAAAGAGAAGAAAGAAAAAGAGGAGGAGAAGAAGAGGAAGAGGAAGGAGAAGAAGAACAAGAGGAACCGAGTCTTACGCTTCACTCACTCACAGTCACAAACAACACAAAAAACAAAACAGATAAACTTAAGGTAAACAAGTTACGACACGTTTTCCAGAACAGATGACAACATGGCGGCGGTTTGTTTACATTTGCCACCCCGCTGCCGGACGCAAGAGGAAGAAGAAGAGTTTAAACAGCTGACGAGGCGAACGCTTAAGGGAACTCGCGTGGAAATTAGAGATATCATTGTACCTGAGAGAGAGAGAGAGAGAGAGAGAGAGAGAGAGAGAGAGAGAGAGAGAGAGAGAGAGAGAGAGAGAGAGAGAGAGAGACAGATATAGAGAGAGAGAGAGAGAGAGAGAGAGAGAGAGAGAGAGAGAGAGGGAGACAGGGAGATAAGTAATTAAAAAGTCGAATATTTGATCATTAACTAAAATTTAAAAAAAAAAAGATAAAAGATAAAAAGGAAAGAAAAGGAAACAATTGGAAAGAGAAAATAGAAAGTAAATGAACACACACACACACACACACACACACACACACACACACACACACACACACACACACACACAGAAACAAACACGCACACACACATCCCTACTCTTTCTATTTCCGCTCTCCACACACACACACACACACACACACACACACACACACACACACACACACTCACACACAGACCGTCCTCCCTCCAGGCAATAAAAAAAGCGTTGTCCGACAAAGCGAAACGTTAAAGCGAATAACAACGAATGTTTTTAGAAAGAGGAAGAGGAGTAGGCGTAAGAGGAGAAGGAGGAGGAGGAGGAGAAGGAGGAGGAGGAGGAGGAGGAGGAGGCGGAGCAGGAGGTTGAAAAAACTATATACTTTAAAAGGATGAGGAGAGAGAAAGGATGAAAGAGAAAGAAGAGGAGGAGGAGGAAGAGGAGGAAGAGGAAGAGGAGGAGGAGGAGGAGGAAATGGAGAACCTTGGCTCAATGAGTTTAGAAGAGAAGAGAAGAGAAAAGAATTGAAGAAGAAAATAAGGAAAAAGAAACAAGGAAATAAAACTCAACCAAAAAAAAAATAGTTGAAAAAGAAGGAGAAAAAGGAGAAAAAATACACACACACACACACACACACACACACACACACACACACACACACACACACACACACACACACACACACACACACACACACACACTTCCTTTACTGAGCCTCTCGCATACACACGCAAAAAAAAATATATCAAAAGCTTTAATTCCCCCTAAAAATAAATTCCCCGTTTTCTTTCTCCCTTCAAAAACGTGTATAAACATCCTCCCCACACGTTTAGGTTCCAATCCCTTACAGAAACGTTTCCTATAAATTCCTCGGTCTTTTCAACGTTGGTATTACAAGGCTCTTTGAGTGCAGAAATAGCCACTTGGGGAAGAGAAAATAAGGTGAGAGAGAGAGAGAGAGAGAGAGAAGGTGGGAGAGAGAGGAAGGAAGGGAGGAGGAAAGTGGAGGGAGGGAGGAGGGAGGAAGAGAGAGGAGAGAGAGAGAGGAAGGAGGAGAGAGAGAGAAGGAAGGAGGGAGGAAGGAAAGGAAGGAAGGAATAAAGGAAGGATAGATAAGATAGATAGATAATAGAAAGATAAAGAGAGAGAGAGAGAGAGAGAGAGAGAGACACAAAAAAAAAAATGGAAAAAAAGACACTTCTAATTATAGTAGCTTAAGAAATGAGGAAAAGAAAAAAAATTAGCAAGGGTAAAAAGGACTGGGTGTTTAAATTGAATTACCTAGAAAGCGAGATCATGTAATGGGGGAAAATAATAAAGTTAAGAGAAAATGAAGAGAAAGAGGAAGGGCAGCTCTCTCTCTCTCTCTCTCTCTCTCTCTCTCTCTCTCTCTCTCTCTCTCTCTCTCTCTCTCTCTCTCTCTCTCTCTCTCTCTCTCTCTCTCTCTCTCTGTCTGTGTCTCTCTCTTTCTACATATCAACACCAAAACCACCACCAACAACAACAATAACAAAACTCCTCCTCCTCCTCCTCCTCCTCCTCCTCCTCCTTTCCTCTCCTCCTATTGGTCCCTCTTGCTGGTGACGTCACGCCTCTCCCCACACTGCAGCAGCCTTTGTTTACGTTTGCCGCCTCTCGAGTGGTTAAGGTGCTGGGACAAGCGGTCGGCGGGGGGGAAATGCTGGAGACTGGAGGTGTGTGCTCGCTTGCTGATAAACGGTTCGACAGCTGCGGTTGTTGTTACTGTTGATGTTGGTTCTATTGTGGTTGGTGATGCGTCGTGGAGTTGCGTGTTGATAAAGGAGAAAAGGAAGAGAGGAGAGGCAATGGAAAGGTAGAAGGTTAAAAAATAGAGAGGGTTGAGAAAATGTGAAAATAAAACATTGTACGAGTAAACTGAGTGGTTGGCAATGCTTGGTGGAGTTGCGTGTTGATAACGGAAAAGGTAGAAAGGAAAGGTAATGGGTTAAAAAATAGAGAGGGTTGAGAAAAAGTTAAAATAAAACATTGTACGAGTGAAATTATATGAAAAGTTGCTGTTTCTGATACTTTCTTAGTGGTCTTACGTGTTTTTAAAGGAGGTTAAGGAAGTAAAGTTAGGTACAGAGAAGAGGTAAAAAGAGATGTCTATATTAAGGTAGAGGGTTAAAAATAGTGAGGGTGGAGAAAAGGTGAAAATAGAACACTGTACGAGTGAAATTAGAAGAAAACTTGCTGTAAGAGGTAAAAAGAGATAGCTATATTAAGGAAATTATATGATTTGTATGGCGACTCGAGGTGTGTGCTCGCTTACTAATAAACAGTTGGGCTGATGCGGCTGTTGCTGATGTTGCTATTCGTGCAATTGTGGTTTGCGATGCGTGGTGGAGTTGCGTGTTGATAAAGGAAAAGGTAGAGAGGGTAGAGAAAAAGTGAAAATAAAACATTGTACGAGTGAAATTATATGAAAAGTTGCTGTTTCTGAAGGTTTCTTAGTGATCGTACGTGTTTTTTAAAGGAGATTAAGGAAGTAAAGTTAGGTACAGAGAAGAGGTAAAAAGAGATGTCTTATTTATATTATAGGTAGAGAAGAGAATGAAAAGTCAAAAGAAATAAGAAGTATATGAACTGTGTTTGAGGTAGAGAAGATGAGGAAATGATACGAGAGTCCGTTGATGGTTTCTTGAAGGACTTGCGAGTTTAAAAGGAATGTTAGGAGTAGATAAGAATCAGAAAGAGATGAGTATATTAAGGAAATGTAGAGGGAAGGTAAAGTAGACGAATGAATAAAGGAAATTATATAAGTGGTTGTTGTTGATTTCTTGGAAGACTTACTAGTTGATAAAGGAAAGCAGAAAAGGCAAAAGATAATATATAGAAAGTAGAGAAAAGGTTAAACCATAATAATACGAAAGGTGTGCGTTGCCAAAAAGACCTTACATTTTGATGAAGGAAGAAAACTTAGACGAAGAGAAGAGATAAAAAACAGATGAATATATTAAGGAAATTATATGAATTCCGTTATGATCCAAAAGAGATGAACATAACAAGGAAATTATATAAAATGGTTAATGCTGATTCTAAAAGGACTTACGTGTTAATAAAGGAAGATGAAAGAGGTGTAGAAAAGAGGGTTAAGAAAGATGAATGCATAAAAAAAAATGTAATGAAATGTTTGCTTTTGAGATTAGATACTTTTTTTGGTATTTTTGTTTCATTCTTGTTGTTGTTATAATGAAGAGAGTTGAATTAATATAAACTTTTCATATGATTTTTCTTCATTTTTTGCTTTTGTTTGCTTGTGTGTGTGTGTGTGTGTATGTGTGTGTGTGTGTGTGTGTGTGTGTGTGTGTGTGTGTGTGTGTGTGTGTGTGTGTGTGTGTGTGTGTGTGTGTGTGTGTGTGTGTGTGTGTGTGTGTCATTTTTCTTAATCTTGCTGGGATCTGTTTTATTACCAACTTCAAATCCCATTGTTTTACTTTTTCCTCCTTTTCTCTTATTTTCCCACCTTCCTCTTTCTCTCTCCTGCTCCTTCTCCTCCTCCTATTCCTTCCATTTCCTTTCCTTCCCTTCCAAACCTAATCTTTTACCTTTTCCTCTTTTTCTCTTATTTTCCCACCTTCCTCTTTCTCTCTCCTGCTCCTTCTCCTCCTCCTATTCCTTCCATTTCCTTTCCTTCCCTTCCAAACCTAATCTTTTACCTTTTCCTCTTTTTCTCTTATTTTCCCACCTTCCTCTTTCTCTCTCCTGCTCCTTCTCCTCCTCCTATTCCTTCCATTTCCTTTCCTTCCCTTCTAAACCTAATCTTTTTCCTTTTCCTCTTTTTCTCTTATTCTCCCTCCTCCCTTTTTCTTTCTTTCTCCTCCTCCTATTCCTTCCATTTCCTTTCCTTCCCTTCCAAACCTAATCTTTTGTCTTCCTCTTCACCCATCCCTTCTTCCCTTTCCTTCACTTTCCCTCCTTACCTAAACTTTTCCTCTACCTATTTATTCATTTTCCTTCCCATTCTCTTTCTTTCGTATCTGGTTTTCCTTTATCCTCAATTATTAATCCTCTCTCTCCCTCTCTTCCCATCCTTCCTTCTTTCCTTCTTATTCTTCTTTTCCTCTTCTGTCTCTCCCTTTCTTCCTGCCTCTTCATTTCCTTTCCTTCCCTTCCAAGCTTAATCTTTTAACTTCCTCTTCACCCATCCCTTCTTCCCTTTCCTTCACTTTCCCTCCTTACCTAAACTTTTCCTCTACCTATTTATTCATTTTCCTTCCCATTCTCTTTCTTTCGTATCTGGTTTTCCTTTATCCTCAATTATTAATCCTCTCTCTCCCTCTCTTCCCATCCTTCCTTCTTTCCTTCTTATTCTTCTTTTCCTCTTCTGTCTCTCCCTTTCTTCCTGCCTCTTCATTTCCTTTCCTTCCCTTCCAAGCTTAATCTTTTAACTTCCTCTTCACCCATCCCTTCTTCCCTTTCCTTCACTTTCCCTCCTTACCTAAACTTTTCCTCTACCTGTTTATTCATTTTCCTTCCCATTCTCTTTCTTTCGTATCTGGTTTTCCTTTATCCTCAATTATTAATCCTCTCTCTCCCTCTCTTCCCATCCTTCCTTCTTTCCTTCTTATTCTTCTTTTCCTCTTCTTTCTCTCCCTTTCTTCCTAACTCCACTTCCATTACTCTGTTTCTCTTTCTTCTTCCATTTTCTTTCCTTCTCTCCCTTCACTTCTCATTACCAAACAACCTAAACTTTTCTCTCCCTCCCTCCCTTCTTTCCTCCATCTCTCGTCACTCTCTCTCCCGCTTACCTCCTTCCAGTACATATCCCAACCGTTTTCTCTCCATGTCCTTCTCTCCTTCCTTCCCTAACTCCATCTCTCCTCTCTCCCTCCCTCAATCTCCCTTTCCTTCTTTCCCTCTCAGCCTCAATCCGTCCCTCCCTTCCTCCCTCCCTCTCTCTCATCCTCTCTCCCTCACTCAATCTCCCTTTCCTTCTTTTCCTTCCAGCCTTAATTCGTTTCTCCCTCCCTCCCTCCCTCACTCCCTCTCCCTCCCTTCATTACAAGAGGGAAGAGTACAGAAGGTCGATGAATCTATATAAAGTTGTAGGTTTACCAACTCTACCGATTCTTATCAACAGCACGGACAACATAAACACAATTCACAACTCTCTCTCTCTCTCTCTCTCTCTCTCTCTCTCTCTCTCTCTCTCTCTCTCTCTCTCTCTCTCTCTCTCTCTCTCTCTCTCTCTCTCTCTCTCTCTCTCTCTCTCTCAGTCGAGCGGTATGTTTATTTTTCCTCCTTTTTCTTTCTCTCGCTCTTTTTCTTTGTTTATTTTTCTTTCATGGTCTATTTGTGGGTGGCTATCGATATGTTTTTTCTCTCTCTCTCTCTCTCTCTCTCTCTCTCTCTCTCTCTCTCTCTCTCTCTCTCTCTCTCTCTCTCTCTCTCTCTCTCTCTCTCTCTCTCTCTCTCTCTCTCTCTCTCTCTCTCTCTCTCTCTCTCTCTCTCTCTCTCTCATTTTCTCTCTTTTTCTTTTTCTCTCTCTCTCTCTATCTATCTATATCTTTTTCGCAGTTATCAATTTATCTTCCCATTCTTTCTCTCTCACCCCAAACTATCTATCT
>NC_066519.1:12538231-12540731 GCF_024679095.1 Eriocheir sinensis
TCTCTTCACTCACCCGCATCTCCTTCATCATAACAACACCCGTAATTCTAAGCCGGCAATCAACAGCTTTCCCACGCCCCACGCCTTTAATCAGCACACCTGGCGCACACCTTTAAGAGAGCAGCACCCCCCCCCCCGCACACCTGTATATCGGGTGTACCTGTAATTGGCCCCTCTAATTGGGTTCCATACACCTGGTCCTCGCCGCCAAGTGTTGACATTCCATTACCTTTAAGCTGGGAGGGAGGGTTGGGTTTGGGTGTCTCTGTCCGTGGGTCTGTCTGTCTTTGTTCGTCTGTGGTTATGTAGGTGTGTTTGTCTTCCTTAATTCTCTGTATGTCTGTCTGTTTGTGCGTGTGTATGTTTGTAAGTCTTTATCTTTGTTTATCTGTCTACCTGTCTGTATCTTTCTCTTTCTCTCTTAACACATACATACATACATATGCACACATATATCAGTTATCTGTCTGTCTATATATGTATTTGTCTGGTTCTCTCCCTCTAAACACATGGATACATAAACACATTTACATACAAACACGTATACACACATACACACATTTGAAAACAATTCCCTTGCACGTACGCCTGTCTTATTCTCATTCTTAAGTTTCCGGTAAATTTTTATTTTTAATTGGAACCCTTTACAGATTTTTATCTTCGTTTTATATACTACGTGAGTATGTATATATATATATATATATATATATATATATATATATATATATATATATATATATATATATATATTCTTTTCTGAGCGTCTTTTCCAGCGCCTCTGTTATATATTGTCTTTCGTAACTTTTCTCATTAGGGTGTCCACACACACGCCCGCCTGTTTAACAGTGTTCTGTTACAATTAGCTTCCCGGCACCTTCTAATGCCTTCATGCCAACACCTTTCAACATGTTACTGACGGTATTTATGTAAGTATCAATTAGCCAGTGTTTAAAACACATAAGTATTTGGAGAAGAGAAGCGGGTGAACTGTCTGTGTTATGACGAGGACAGCGGGACAGAGATATCAACACAAACACTACTTCCACACCTTTCTTCAATTACCTTCCCTACGATTACCTTTCCTAAGACCACACCATTAATACACAGCCTTCCATTTCCTTTCCTACGTCCTGCAACAGCCTGCACCGCCTTATCTAGGGCCCCCACCTTACCTTGGTAGACCATACGCCTGACGCGCGGGGGGTGGCTGTTTGGCATGGCGCCGGGCTTGGCAAGGGGGGGCGTCTTCTCTCCCATTTTCACCTTAACCTGCGGGGAAGGAGAGAAGGTCACGGAGTCCCCGGGGAGGAGGGGGGCAGGGGCGGGGGGGCAGCCATGGGGGGGACCGTGAGACCTCCAGGGGGGGCGGGGAGGGAGGGAAAGAAGGGGGAAGGGAGGGAAGGGAAGGGACGGGAAGGTTAGGTGAGGTTTGGTAACGATGAGAGAGAGAGAGAGAGAGAGAGAGAGAGAGAGAGAGAGAGAGAGAGAGAGAGAGAGAGAGAGAGAGAGAGAGAGAGAGAATAAAGAAAGAAAACAAAGAGTAAAAGAATAGAAACAAATATTAAAAGAGGGAACGCAAGAAAGAAAAAAGTAAACGAAAAGGAAGAAAAAAAAGAAAAGAGAAAAGAAACAGAGAGAGAGAGAGAGAGAGAGAGAGAGAGAGAGAGAGAGAGAGAGAGAGAGAGAGAGAGAGAGAGAGAGAGAGAGAGAGAGAGAGAGAGAGAGAGAGAGAGAGAGAGAGAGTACACCACAGGGAGGCGATAAAAAACGAAAACCCAGAGAAATGAAGAAAGAGGGGAGAGGAGGAGGAGGAGGAGGGGGAGGAGGAGGAGGAGGAGGGAGAGAAAAAGAGGGAGAAGGAAGGGAGAGAGAACCTGGGGAGTGATAAAGGGAGATGAAGGATGGAAAGAGGAGAAATATGATGAAAGTAGGAAAAGAAAAAGATATATGAAGGAAAAGAAACATCTGGGAAACAGAAAACAAGAAACATTTGAGAAACAAGAAAAGGGAAACAACAAACAGGAAAAAGAAGAAACAGAAACACACACACACACACAAAAGACATGAACCAGAACAGAACAGGAAAAGAACACAAAAGGGACAGAGAACATGTAAAAACAAAGGAAACAAATGAAAAGGGACAGAGAAAAAGGGACATAGGAAAAAGGACTGAAAACAAGGAAAACAGGAAACAAAGAGGAAACAAGAACTGGGACACAGGAAAAAGGGAGGCAGGAAAGGAAAGGAGAGAGAGAGGAAGAGAGAGAGAGAGAGAGAGAGAGAGAGAGAGAGAGAGAGAGAGAGAGAGAGAGAGAGAGAGAGAGAGAGAGAGAGAGAGAGAGAGAGAGAGAGAGAGAGAGAGAGAGAGAGAGAGAGAGAGAGAGAGAGAGAGAGAGAGAGAGAGAGAGAGAGAGAGAGAGAGAGAGAGAGAGAGAGAGAGAGAGAGAGAGAGAGAGAGAGAGAGAGAGAGAGAGAGAGAGAGAGAGAGAGAGAGAGAGAG
>NC_066519.1:12545731-12555731 GCF_024679095.1 Eriocheir sinensis
GGGGGAGGGAAATTGGGGTGAGGAAAGTGGTTGAGAGAGAGAGAGAGAGAGAGAGAGAGAGAGAGAGAGAGAGAGAGAGAGAGAGAGAGAGAGAGAGAGAGAGAGAGAGAGAGAGAGAGAGAGAGAGAGAGAGAGAAGAGGGGAAGTGTGTGCATGTGTGTGTTAGTGGTCCAAAAGTAGGTCTGTCTGTCTGTCTGTCTGTGCATATAAAGATGGATGGTTGGATAGATGTGTGTACGTGTGTGTGTGTACGTGTGTGTGTGTACGTATGTGTGTGTGCGTATGCGTTCCCCAGCGTACAAAAATAGAACAAGAAAAAAACATGTTGTGCCGCCTAATTGCCTATGTCGGTCTCCAATTGTCGGTTGTTTTCGGGCGGACGCGTGAAAATTTGCGGCAACTTTTTAATTAATAGCTACAAAAAATATATAATACTCGCACATAATTATTTCGCTCTAAAAATACACATTACGAAGGTACACGGACAGGCACGCACGCAAAACAAAATTCATCTCTCGTTTTATTTTCTTGGTCCGAGCGGCGTCTGACGAGCTTATTTTGTTGTTGTTGTTATTGTTGTTGTTGTTGTTGTTGTTGTTGTTGTTGTTGTTTAAAGTCCTTCAGCTGTCTCCCTTGCTATAAATACAATCATTCGTGTTCACCAAAGACAATATTTTTCAACGTCATTCATATTTAAGAAAGAAAGCAAGGGCAATATTTCGTAATCTAATCTATTCTTCTATGTGTCTATCGTATTGGCACTCACTCACACATGACGGCCAGGCCTGTTTCCACTCCCCTACTACTATGTTAGTATTGGCACTCATTCACCACATGACTGCCAGGCCTGTCCCACTCATCCACCACTCTGTTAGTATTGGCACTCACTCACAACATGACTGCCAGGCCTGTTCCACTCATCCACCACTCTGTTAGTATTGGCACTCACTCACCACATGACTGCCAACCCTGTTCCACTCACCCACCACTCAGTAAATCAATTCATGCCTGGGTCTTTGTTTAATAGGACTCCCAGAAACCACGTATAAATTTACTTAAGATTTGAAATATGAATGTTTGCGAAGATAAATTAAATGTTTTCTCTCATTCGTGGGTATATAAATAATTTAGTGAAGCCAAGTCTGACATCCCGCCATTAATATGCGTCAGAACAAATATTAATATAAACCTAGCAGCGACTTGATAAAATACTGCAGTTAAGGAGGTTTTATTAGTAGTAGCAGTAGTAGTAGTAGTAGTAGTAGTAGTAGTAGTAGTAGTAGTAGTAGTAGTAGTAGTAGTAGTAGTGGTGGTGGTAGTAGTAGTAGTATGGGAGTCTAAAATACGTGAATCTTTCTTGTTTTCAAATTAATGTAATCGAGTGGGAATTATTATTATCATTGTTATTATTTTCTTGTTCTTGTTGATGTTTACGTTTTCTTCTTATATTTTCTTCCTTTTTTTGCCATTCATCTCTTTCTTTTTTTTTATTATTTTCTTCTTGTTCTCATTATTTTCTTCTTCCTTTTGCTTTTTCTTGTTGTTTACGATTTGTTCTCATTATTTTCTTCCTTCTTTTTTCTCTTCATCTTCTTCTTTATCTTCTTCCATTTTAATTTTTTTCACAATCTTCTCAAAGTTCTTCATATTTTCTTCTCTCATTCGCTTTTTCTCTCCCTCGTTGTCTTCTTCTTCTTCTTCTTCTTTATCTTCATGTAATTCCACCTTCATATTCACACGCGTCCCAATACACGATTCCCGGTGATTTATTCCGCGCAAAGAATTATAACTCAATGACATACAATCTTTCTTTTTCCTCGTTCCTTCCCTTGTGATAAAAAAAAAATATTGAACGGAAAAATGTGGAAAGCAATTTATCAAACGGACGAATAATTTTTCTTTTTCGAATGAGAGAGAGAGAGAGAGAGAGAGAGAGAGAGAGAGAGAGAGAGAGAGAGAGAGAGAGAGAGAGAGAGAGAGAGAGAGAGAGAGAGAGAGAGAGAGAGAGAGAGAGAGAGAGAGAGAGAGAGACTGACAGAAAAAAAATTAAGAGAATGAGTATGTGTGTGTGCTGGAGAGAGAGAGAGAGAGAGAGAGAGAGAGAGAGAGAGAGAGAGAGAGAGAGAGAGAGAGAGAACAAAAGAACAAAAGAACAAAAGAACGCAGGAGTCTGCAAGAGGCCGGTAGGCCTGTACGAGGCAGCTCCTTTGACCCTAAGCTCCCGTGTATCTAACCCCACCAAATATCGCTGTCCATGAATTTATCTAGTCTATATTTGAATGTGACAATTGTATTGGCACTCACCACATGATATTCCACTCATCCACCAATTCTATTAGTAAACCAATTTTTGCCTATGTCCCTGTTGAATCTGAATTTATCCAGTTTAAACCCGTTACTTCGTGTCCTACCCGGTTCTCTTACCAACAAAACCTTATGAATGTCTCCCTTATTAAAGCCCTTCATCCATTTATAAACCTCGATCATGTCTCCACGCACCCTTCGCCTTTCTAGAGAATGCAAGTTTAACTGTTTGAGTCTTTCCTCGTATGGCAAGTTTCTCAACCCCTGAATCATCTTAGTCATCCTCCTCTGCACCGATTCTAACATTTTGATATCCATTCTATAGTAGGGTGACCAGAACTGAACCGCATAGTCAAGATGAGGTCTAACTAATGCTAAATATAGTTTGAGGAAGACTTCGGGCTTCTGTTGCTTACGCTCCTTGAAATAAATCCCAGTACCCTATTAGCTCGATTTCTAGCTTGAATGCATTGTGCCCTTGGACGGAGATCAGAGCTCACTAAGACCCTAAATCCCTCTCACCCAGACCTACTTATGAGAGTGTCATTTAAGCAATAGTTATGTGAGGGGTTGTTCAGTCCTTCACTCAGAATACTGCACTTCCCTACATTGAACTCCATCTGCCATTTATCCGCCCAGTCATATAATCTGTTGAGTTCACCTTGGAGAATACTAGCGTCCTGATCCGACTCAATTACTCTACCGATCTTGGTATCATCTGCAAATTTACTAACATCACTACTAATTCCTGTGTCTAAGTCATTGATATAAATAATAAACAAAAGTGGACCTAATACCGAACCTGGGACCCCACTCGTAACACATCCCCAGTCAGATCTTTTACAATCGATTTGCACTCTTTGCTTCCTATTGCTAAGCCACGCCTTGACCCAGTTCAAAACTTTACCCTCTACTCCGTGAGCCTGTAATTTAAGCAACAGTCGTTGGTGAGGAACTTTGTCAAACGCTTTACTAAAATCAAGATAGATTACATCAAAATTTTCATCTCTGTCTACCGCCTCAAATACTATTATAGAAGGACTAGAGATTGGTGAGGCATGGCCTACCTTTCGTGAACCCATACTGCAAGTCGTGAATTAAGCTGTGTTTCTCTAGATGCTCCCGAATGTTCTTGGCTATTATGGACCTCAGCATCTTCCTATAACCGATGTTAAGCTAATTGGGCGATAGTTTAAAGCAACTGACCTGTCCCCTTTTTAAAAATCGGCGTCACATTAGCTACTTTCCATAGGCTCGGCACATAGCCAGTATTTACCGACATCTTAAAGATGTCGGTTAGTGGTCACTGATTATATCACCTAGCTCCTTTAATACCCTCGGAAATATCCCGTCAGGACCTGGCGAGTTATTCTGCTGATGCTTATCTATCTCATCCTGAACTACTTGCCTGGTAATGATTATATCCCTTAATTTATCGCCATCCCCGCCCCCGTACACCTGAACCTTTTCCGGCATAGTCGTTCGATCCTCATGTGTGAATACTGAAAGGGAGTAGTCGGTCAACAATGTGCTCATATTTTCGTAATTTTCACTAGCTCCCCTGTGTTTGATTTCAGCGGTCCAATTTTCTCCCGTGTTTTTGTTCTATACATCTGAAAGAAGCCCTTAGGATTACTTTTCGCCTCATTTGCTACTTTGATCTCATAGTTCTTTTTTGCTATCCTGGTGTTTTCTTAACTAATCTAGATAGTTCGACGTACCGGCCCCTGAGATGTGTTTCCATTCTTTATTTTCTGATAAATTCCTTCTTTAACCCAATCTCGTGTTTTAGTCCACGAGTCATCCACTTAGGATCATTGTTTTCTTTCTAAGTGTTCGCTGTGGTATATGCTGTTCTTGCCCCTCTACTATTACTCTAACTAAATTATTGTAAGACATTTCTACCTGGTTCTCCTGGCTCTCCAATCCGCAGTTCTGGCCCTCATGAATCCCTAAATTATCCCAGTTTACCCTTCAAGATGTCTTCGAAGCCCTCGTAGTTTGCTCTTCTAAAATCTGGCACTAACACTGGGTTTGGATCACGGGTTACCAGTCTAACCTAAAACGAACCGTTATGTGATAACTATTTCCTAACTCTCCGCCCACCACCAACTCACTTAGCAAGTTCCCATTATTGGTTAGGACTAAGTCTGTTATCTCCTCTGGTAGGCTCAGTAACTACCTGCTTAAGGAAATTATCTTGTATAACTTCAAGAAAGTCCTCGGCTTCCAGGTCACCCACTAGATCTTCCCAGTCTATATTCCTATAATTAAAGTCCCCATTACGCAGACATTTCTACTCATACTGCCCTGCCAATCTCCTGTAGTAATATACTCGTGTCCTGCCTGTTAAGGTTGGGTGGCCTGTATATAACTCCTAGAGTTAGTTTATCTTTCCTTTGTAAACGTCCACACAAACTGATTCTGAATCCATGTTAGTTTTGACTGAGTTGTTAACTAAACATTTAAGTGAGTCTTTAACATATAGCGCAACTCCACCTCCCTTTCTGCCCCTTCTGTCTTTGTGAAACATCTGATAACCCGTTATTTCAAATTCTGACCTAAAATTTCTATTAGCAAAGTCTATCCATGTCTCAGTGATCGCTATTATGTCAAAATTTTCTGAACAAGCTTCACCCCTGAGTAAGTCTATCTTGTTTCTGAGGCTCCTGCTGTTAGTATAGAAGATTCTTAGCCGTCCTCTGTTACTCCTGTAGAATTACTTGCTGCCTGGTTATATTATGAGCTAGATGTCCCTCCCATTACTCCTCCCATTGCTCCCATTACTCCTCCCCCTCGCCTATACTAAAAATCCCTCAGGTCAAGGGAGTCTGAGAGAGCCTCAACACCCTTGAACGTCAAGTGTATCCCGTCACGGGCGTAGAGGGCGTCGTTGCCAAAGAAGAGGTCCCAATTGTCGACGAACAGCCACCCAGAGAGAGAGAGAGAGAGAGAGAGAGAGAGAGAGAGAGAGAGAGAGAGAGAGAGAGAGAGAGAGAGAGAGAGAGTCGGACACAGGTTCATCCAGATTAAGTGAAACGCGCTGAGTGGAATCCGTAGACTTTTACAGCGAACACACACACACACACACACACACACACACACACACACACACACACACACACACACACACACACTATGATTACACTTTCAATGATACGTACATGCAATACTAACACCTCTTCCTCCTCTTCCTCTTCCTCCTCCTCCTCCTCCTCCTTCCTCCATCTATCGTATGAGTAGTTTCGCTTCTCTATAACGTAAATTAAAACATGAAACGAAAAAAAATAAAATAAAAAGAAAAGTCATGTAAATCTTTCTATTTTTCACATAACGAGGGAAAAATAATTAATCAATCTGGCAACTTTAATATACCTATACCAACGCCTTGTCAAACTATCACAAGGCTCATAACACTACCCATGGAAATATTAACACCAGCATAAACCAACGCCTTGTCAAAGTATCACTAAGCTCATAACACTACCCATGGCAATACTAACACCAGCATAAACCAACGCCTTGTCAAAGTATCACTAGGCTCATAACACTACCCATGGCAATACTAACACCAGCCTATACCAACGCCTTGTCAAACTATTACTAGGCTCATAACACTACCCATGGAAATACTACTAACCCAACAACCTCGCAAACACATTCTCGTTATTATGTTCCTCGAAATGTTTGAAAATATAAACCTAAGTGAGAAGCGAGAGATATAAATAAAATAAGCAATAAGAGTGTTAATTGACGTTAAAATTACATCACTGTCGTCGTTAATGCTTGCAATATAATCATTACTAGTTGGAATGGAAATAAATAACTGAAATATGTTATAGAGAATATGAGGCTTAGAAAATATTACATTATTATTATTATTATTATTATTATTATTATTATTATTATTATTATTATTACTCTCATTACCATCACTCTTATTATTCAAAACATATACAAGAAAAATACATGCCATTTATACTCCTACTCACATTTCTATTTTCATCTTTCAAACATTATCATTATCGTATTACCGTCTAAATTACTCTTCAAAACCATGTACCGCAAAAGCCTCCAGGAAATCAACGTCAAGTCCCTGTCCCCGGCGGTGACACCCAAGCAGGAGGAAGATGAGAGCGCGGTGCCCGGATCCCCCTTCTCGCCCTCCTCCGCCTCCAGCCCGTCACCTCAGCACCACCAGCGACTGAAGGCTAAGATGGTCGGGGTCATCCTTTGCTTCTCGCTCCTCGCCTGCCTGTTCTTCCTCGCCACGTGTATCCTCGCCGTTAAGATCATGTTCCCGAAGGATAAGACGAGTGTTTGAAGGGTTCTGTATGTACGGGACACGGGACTTAAGAATTCCCATATATTTTTACTTTTTCTTTACGTTTGTTCCTATAGCGCCGGTAGGCTTTCTTGGAGGTGCCTGATGGTCGGCACCAGCCTGTTACGGCGCAGGTAAGTGTTTATAGAGACGCCATCTTGCTTGCCTCATGCTCCACCTGGAGCTCATCTTTGAGCCTCTCTTCTGAGAGAGAATCTATAGTCCGGGTTGACACGTGGTCTTCAGGACAGTATGTGGGTAGTCTTGGGCCACTCGCCGGTGACTGAAAAATCCCAGCTGTGGCGGCGGGCGGGACGCGAACCCGCGTCCTCTTGGATGCGGTGCCCTCACGCCAACCATTAAGCATTTATATATACCGTGATATATATACCATGAACGTGAAAATACATTCATGAAAACCCGACCAATCTCTTTCCGACCCTTAGAAGGGTTGATGGAATGAGAGGCGGAGGCGTCTGAGACAAAGACAAAGAGCGACAGAAAAGTTGATGTGAGGGTCTGAGGCGTCTGGGAACAAGGACGAGGAGCGAGGCGTAGCCGCGGCGGCGGGCTTTATGAAGTGTCCCCGGCGGCTACTTCAGCGCCGCGCCCCGCCATTAACACTGGGAATTAATGGCCTCAGATGCTCCGCTTTTTGTGTCACGAGAATAATGCAATTTCATGGGTCGGGGGATGTAATGGCGGCGACGCTCCGGCCTGGCTCTTGTTTTAATGACGGCTGAGGCTTTGTGTGTGAGTGTGTGAGGGGACGGGTGGGAAAAGTTAATGGGATATTAGTGTTTTTAATGGTGAATAGACGGAACGTATATGTATTATGGGGTACGTTTATTCTTCTCGTTTCTTTGCTTGGAGTTAACTAAGAATTTAATTTACATATATATTTTCTTACATCAAAGGGAGGCAACTCAGAGGGCAAGATACAAAACACCAACAAAAAGGACCCGCCAGACACCTCTCCAGCGCAAGAAAACAGAACAAGAGGACAAAAGAGAGGTCAATTACGAGTGGAGAGGTGTTCCGATACTCTCCTCAAAGAGTTCAAGTCGTAGGCAGGAGGACAGGCGAAGGAAGGCTGCCTCAGAGTTTACCAGCGGAAGGGATAATGGAATAGAGATGCTGGTTAACTCTTGCAAAGGGGAATTTGGACAGAACAGAGGTGACAAAGTTCCAGAGTTTACCAGCGGGAGTGATGAAAGAATGAAGATGCTGGTTCACTCTTACATGACGGATTTGGACAGAACAGAGGTGACCAAGTTCAAAAATTTACCAGCGGAAGTGATGAAAGAATGAAGATGCTGGTTAACTCTTGCATAAGGGATTTGGACAGTATAGAGATGAGCAAAGGTGGAAAGTCGTGTGCAAGGGGGCCGTGAGAGGAAGGGAGGCACACAGTTAAGTTCAGAAAAGCAGTCAGCATGATAGATACAAGATAGAAAGAGAGACAACACTGCGGCTGAATTTAAGAGGTAGAAGTCTGTCAGTAAGAAGAGGGGAGCTGATGAGACGAAGAACCTTAAAAACCCACATGAATCAGTGTACATTTCTCTGTTTGAGCATAATTAAGAGATTTTTTTAGAGAAGGATATGGAAAGAACAAAGTTAAATGTTTGTTCTCGTCTTAAATCATAAAACCAACATATATTTTTGTGGGTGTTTTTCTTTTGTTTGGAAATGGAATGTTTGTTTGTGTGTTTAATGAACGTAATATATTTGTGTGTGTTACGGATTAATATTTATGTGTGTGTTCGTTTGTCTGTTTGGAAATAATGATAAATAGAGGGTGAGCCACGGTAATGATTGCGTGTGTGTGTGTGTGTGTGTGTGTGTTATTTCTAATCATGAATGTTATTTTAGTTTATTTGGAAACGTGAAAAGAGAAACGTACAAAAATATTTATCATTAATATATATGACTAATTTAAGTCTCTCTCTCTCTCTCTCTCTCTCTCTCTCTCAAAGAGAGAGAGAGAGAGAGAGAGAGAGAGAGAGAGAGAGAGAGAGAGAGAGAGAGAGAGAGAGAGAGAGAGAGAGAGAGAGAGAGAGAGAGAGAGAGAGAGAGAGAGAGAAAAGTACCCAAGTCACATTTTGAGAGCTTTACCAGATTGAAAAAATATTATGATTAATTAAATGATTGAATTAAAAATAAATGATTATATATTTTTGCTTAATGAATTTGATAACATTACTTTATATTAATACGAATAAATATACGAACACACACACACACACACACACACACACACACACACACACACACACACACATCAATACATATTAGCGCATATACACACACACACACACACACACACACACACACACACACACACACACACACACACACACACACACAAACAAACAAACATATACATACATACATACATACATATACAAATACATACATAGCCAGGTTAACACACATTTACATCAATCATTAAAACGCTCATGAAAGTACACACACAAAACATACACACGTACATAAATCACGCACACGCACAAACACACATACAAACAATCATAACTCACACGCCATAAAAAAAATACGTGAGAAAAAGAGAAAAAACAGAAATAAAAATAAAAAAAGGGGAAAGGGAAAAAAAGAAACAGAGAAGAGAAAATAAAAAAAGGAAAGAAAAGAAAGCAAGAAAAAAGTAACAAAAGGAAATGGAGAGAGAGAGAGAGAGAGAGAGAGAGAGAGAGAGAGAGAGAGAGAGAGAGAGAGAGAGAGAGAGAGAGAGAGAGAGAGAGAGAGAGAGAGAGAGAGAGAGAGAGAGAGAGAGAGAGCATACATAAGACGCATAATACACTTGAAACATTAAGAGTCGTGAATATTAAGAGAAACAATTAAAGGATAGGGACGAGGAGGAGGAGGAGGAGGAGGAGAGAGAATAATAACTGGAGAAGGAGAACACGGAGAGACGAAGATTAGTTGAAAGAAGAAGGAAGAGAAAAAAATTAGAAAGAAGTGGATGAAATGGAGGAGGAGAAGGAGAAGGAAAAGGAGGAAGAAGAGGAAGAGGAGGAGACAAAATGAAGAAAAGAAACAGGACTTCAAAGGAGAATGATAAGGAAGAAGAAAGAGAAAGAAATGAAAAGAAGCTGAAGAGAAGGAGGAGGAGGAGGAGGAAGAAGAAGAGGAAGAATGAAGAGGAGGTGAGAAGGAAGAGCTTAGAGGAAAGACAAATTCAGCACACACACACACACACACACACACACACACACACACACACACACACACACACACACACACACACACCATCTCATTAGTATTTCCTGTTCCGCCGCAACAAAAAAATATATATGAAAAGAGAAAGAAAAAAAAAGACAAAGAAGTATAACTGGGTCGAGACAAACA
>NC_066519.1:12560731-12565731 GCF_024679095.1 Eriocheir sinensis
AAAAAATGGAAAATAAGAGGAAGGAAAAAAAGAAAGCAAAAAGACTCGAAAGAAAATACAGAGAGAAAAGAAAGGAAGGAAAAGGAAAAGGAGGATGGAAAAATAAGAATGGGGTGATTAGAAAGACAAAAGAATTAAAGAAATGAAGGAAAAAGGAAAAGAAGAAAAAGATAATTAGTTTCGAGAAGAGTAGAAAGGGAAAAAAGGAAGGAAAGGGGAGGAGAGCAAACGACAATTAAAGTAAAAATTTAATGAAGGAAAAAAAGATATTTGCTTGGGTGCATGAAAAACTAATTAAATAATGTTGGAAGGAAAAAAAGAGAAGGGGAAAAAGCGAGGCTGGATAATTAGGGGAAGGAGAGCGTGTGACAATTATGGTAAATATTAACTAAAGGAAAAATATATTGGTTTATGTACATGGAAAAACAGTAAAGATATAACCTCATGAAACACAGGAAAGGGAAATAAGTGAGGTTTTAAGGTACATAAATAATCAAGTAAGAACGTACTGAGTAAAATGAAAAAAACTGAACTTCTTTAATTAAACTCAATGAATAATAGAACAACACGTGAATAAACTAATCTAATTAAACCAAACGAATTCCAAACATTTTTCGCTTTCCTCTTTTTCCATAAATTTTCTTCTAATTTCAAACGTTTTTCCTGATTTGATGACCTTTTTTCTTTATATTTATTATTCACTATTTATATTTTTCCTTTTAATTCACCAATATATTTTTCCTCATCCAATTTAGTCCAATATTTCGTTACAAATGTTCGAATGTTTTGACAAATTTACGTTTTTCCTAATTTGATGACCTTGTTTTTTCTTCATATTTATTACTTATTATTTATATTTTTCCTTTTAATTCACCAATATATTTTTCCTCATCCTTTTTTGTCAGCTATTTTCGTTGCAACTTTTAAGAATGTTTTGACAGCTTTACTTCCCTTTTAATTTCCAATCAATATTTTCCTTTTTTTATCTCCTCAACATAAATATTTCCTCACTTAATTTCGTCTACTATATTTTCTCGTAATTTCCGCGCACTCTAATATTTTCTCCTCCCTCCTCGTGTATTAGCAATTCTCGGCGCCTCGCCCTGCAAGCTTTCACCTGTAAGCCATTCACTCAACCAAATTATTTTCATCAAGCGATATTCATGCACGAAATCCCTCCTCTCTCTCTCTCTCTCTCTCTCTCTCTCTCTCTCTCTCTCTCTCTTTGTTATTATTATCATATTTTCTCCGCTATTTCTCGTTCTCCATGTCTATTTACTTCCTTCCTTGGCAGTTATCCAATTTCGTATTTTTAGCAAAGGAGTGGCAAGGAGGAGGAGGAGGAGGAGGAGGAGGAGGAGGAGGAGGAGGAGGAGGAGGAGGAGGAGGAGGAGGAGGAGGAGGAGGACAAAAATACGGAGGAAAATGAAAGTAGGTTATGCGGAGGAGGTACTGAAGGAGAAAAAGAAACAAAAAATAGAAGAAAAGAAAGGAGAAGGAGGGAAGGAAAAAAGGAAAAACAAAGGAAAAAATGAAGAATAAGAGGAAAAAAAGAGAAACAAGAAGAAGGAGAGAAAAGAAAAAGAGAAAGAGAGAGAGAGAAGGAAAATGATGGAGAGGAAAAGACTGCAAAAGAAAATTAGAAGGAAAGAAGAAGGAAAAAGAAATTGAAGAAACAAAAAAGGAAAGAAAACGAAAAAGAGAAAAAAAAGGAAAAAGAATGAAAAGGAAAACAAAGGGAAAAGAAAGGAAGGAAAAACAGAAAAAAATGAGAGGAATGGAAGAAAAGAGTGAGAGAAAGGAAGAGAAGAGAAGAGAAGAGGAAGAGGAAGAGGAAGTAGAGGAGGAGGAGGAGGAGGAGGAGGAGGAGGAGGAGGAGAGGTTAAGCCCAAGATGACGGAAACAATTATTGAAGTGTTGATCGATGTGGACAGAGAGAGAGAGAGAGAGAGAGAGAGACGAAGCATTGCACCTGTTTTCTCTTATTAAAGGTGGGAGACGAAATGTATCTCTCTCTCTCTCTCTCTCTCTCTCTCTCATTAGGCTCGCTTTATTTAGAGTTTCCTTTACGCTTGAGTTCACTAAAACGACTCTATATTGTGTGTGTGTGCGTGTGTGTGTGTGTGTGTGTGTGTGTGTGTGTGTGTGTGTGTGTGTGTGTGTGTGTGTGTAAGGAATATTAAACTCTAAAGTGCTTCTCGTGTGCACGGTTAAACACACACACACACACACACTCACACACACACACAAACACACACACCCACACACACACGCGAGGAGAATCATAATGAGAGAGAGAGAGAGAGAGAGAGAGAGAGAACCTGACCCCTGTAGTCCACAATGCAATAAAAGATAATGAAAACACAACACTCTCTCTCTCTCTCTCTCTCTTGAAAAAAAGTTGAAAAAAAGACTACTACTACTACTACAACTACTACTACAACAACTACTACTACTACCACTATTACTACTACTACTACTACTGCCATTACTACTGCTACTACTACTACTACTACCACTACTACTACTACTACTACTGCCATTACTACCACTACTACTACTACTACTACTACCACTACCACCACCACTACCACTACTACTACTACCACTACTACCACTACCACTACTACTACTACTACTACTACTACTACTACTACTACTACAAAGTTTTGG
The DNA here is from genome assembly GCF_024679095.1 of Eriocheir sinensis. NCBI lineage: Eukaryota > Metazoa > Arthropoda > Malacostraca > Decapoda > Varunidae > Eriocheir > Eriocheir sinensis. The sequence continues at coordinate 12,563,405 of NC_066519.1, forward strand.
GAAGAAACTGTAGTAAAAAAATCTATGGTAAGTGTGATACATTTTTTAAGGAAGAGTGTTGGGTGCAGAAGAGGAGGAGGAGGAGGAGGAGGAGGAGGAGGAAAGGGGAAGAATCCTCTGGCTATGGCCCAAGATCCTACCTTCTCCTCCTTTTCTTCTTCCTCCTCCTTCTCTTCCTCCTCCTCCTCCTCTTCTTTTTCTTCCTCTTTTTCTTTATATTCTTCCTTCTTCTTTTTTTTTCATTCCCTACCTCCTCTTATTATTATTATTTGTCTTCCTCCTCCTCCTCCTCGTCCTCCTCCTCCTCCTCCTCCTCCTCCTCCTCCTCCTCCTCCTCCTCCTCCTCCTCCTCCTCCTCCTCCTCCTCTTTTTTTACTCTTCTTCGTATTATTTTTCTTATTGTAATCATCTCCTCCTCCTCCTCCTCCTCCTCCTCCTCCTCCTCCTCCCCCTCCTCCTCCTCCTCATCTTCCTCTTGAAGGACACAAAGTGCATAATTTCGGTATTCAAGAAAGTCTTCATTATCACCAACGACTCTTCTTCTTCCTCTTCCTCTTCCTCTTCTTCCTCTTCCTCTTCCTCCTGTTGTATTTCTTTCCCTTCAATTGTTTTCTCGTTCCTATTTTTCTCTATCTCTCTTCTTTTTTTCTATTTCTTCCTCTTCCTCTTCTTCCTCTTCTTCCTCTTCTTCTTCCTCTTCCTTCGTCTGTCTTTGGAACTAGTTATTTTTCTCCATTTTCTTCTTTATCTTCTTCCTTTTTATCCTCTTCTTCCTCTTCCTCCTCTTCTTCCTCTTCGTCTCCTTCATCCTATCTTCTTTCTTTACTTCATCTTCTAGTTCTATCTTTCTTCTCTCTTCTCTCTCTCTTCTCTCATTCTCTTTATTCTTTTTATTTTCTATTTTTTTAACTTAATTTGTAACCTTTTCTTATTTATTGTCATTTTCTTTCTTACTTTCTTTATTGATAATTTTCATTCTTACTTTCTTTTCATCTTCTTCCTCCTCTCCTTCCGTCTCCTCCTCCTCCTCTTCCTCCTCCATATTCTTTAAATCCTCCTCCTCTTCCCCCTCTTCCTCCTCATGCTCCTTTTTCTTTCTCTGTGCTCTTCGTCTTCTTCCTCCTCATCTTCCTCCTCCTCCTCCTCCTCCTCCTTCTGTCCTATAATAACATACCTAATATTTTCCCTCCTCCTACGTACACTTTTCCCTCCTCCTCTTCCTCCTCCTCCTCTTCTTACCTAGCAAAATTTACCCACTTTTTATATTTGCTCTTTTTCCTTCCTTCCTTCCTTCCTTCCTTCCTTCCTTCCTTCCTCCGTATTTACCTCTTTCTCTCCTCCTCCGCCTCCTCCTCCTCCTTCACCTCTTTTATTTCCTCCTCTCTTTCCACTTTTCTCTCTCGTCTGATCATCTTCCACTCTCTCTCTCTCTCTCTCTCTCTCTCTCTCTCTCTCTCTCTCTCTCTAAGTGGTCTCCGCTAACACACGTTTTCCCAAACTTTTTCTTTAAAGGTGAGAGAGAGAGAGAGAGAGAGAGAGAGAGATTAATATTAGTCCATTAAACTAAACCAATATAATAAATCTACACCACGGAAGAAGAAGATGAAGAAACATGGAAATGCAGGCAACAGAAAGCCTATTGGCTCATTACGAGGTCGCCCGCTTGGGTGATTTAATCTGCTCGATAGCCACTTGGGGCTTGGTGAGCAGATGAAAGCACCTCGATATTGAGGAGCAGATGGAAGCCCCTCGTTATTCAGTTTACTCCCGACGCAGCGAAATGACGGTCGATTCTATATTTGAAGGAGTTGATGGTATTCGCATTCACTACTTCTGAGGGAAGATTGTTCCAGTGGCGGATGACTCGGTTTGAAAAGAAACTCCTTCCAATGTCTGTGTTACATCGACTCGACTGAATGGGTAAACCGTTATTTCTAGTTCTTGAGTTGGTTTGCAGTTCAAAGAATTTGGAGTAATCGACGTTATTGAACTTTTTTAGATACTTGAAGACTTGAATCATATCCCCTCGTAGGCGTCTTTCTCCAATGTAAAGAGATTGAGTCGCTTGAGTCGTTCCTCGTACGGTTGAGCCCTGAAGGTTGGAATCATCTTTGTGGCGCGTCGTTGAATCCTTTCCAGTAGAGCAATGTCCTTTCTGTAATTGGGAGACCAGAACTGCACTGCATACTCGAGGTGCGGTCTTACCATGGAATTATACAAGGATAGCATCACGTCTGGTGTTTTACACTCGAAGTTCCTCGCTATGAACCCGAGCATAATGTTGGCCTTGTTGTATGCTTTTTTACAGTGATTCGCGTGTTTCAGGT
>NC_066519.1:12568231-12583231 GCF_024679095.1 Eriocheir sinensis
CAAACCTCTCCCTACCCTTCCCTTCCCATCCTTCCCTTCCTTTCCCTCAGCTTCCCTTCACATCCCTACCCTTCCCTTCCAAACCAAACCTCTCCCTACCCTTCACTTCCTGTCACACTAATTTCCCCTCCCTTCCCTTCCCTTCCTGTCACTCTCCTCTGCCGCCTACGCCTCGAGCTGTCTAAAAGGGAACCCAGTTGGAAGCTCAGTTCATCACGCCTAAATTTCAAGGACCAGGAGGCAGAAGGGCGAATGTAACGTAGATGAGCACTGAGGCGACGCGTAGTAGTAGTAGTAGTAGTAGTAGTAGAAGTAGTGGTAGTGGTAGTAGTTGTCGTAGTAGTAGTAATAGTAGTAGTAGTAGTATTTGTAGTAGTAGTAGGAGGAGGAGGAAGAGGAAGAGGAAGAGGAGGAGAAAGAGAAAAAGATAGAGAAAGAGAAGGAGAAAAAGAGGGAAGAAAACGAATAAGATAAAAAGAGATAAAAATGTAGATAAAAAAATATAAATAAAAAAAATTTAAAAAATGGCTTATGAGGAAAATATCGTTCTTTTATAATGACACACACACACACACACACACACATACACACAAAGGAGCCGGCATCACAATTTTTAATACAACTCTGAAAAAATTAAATTACGACCCATATTTTCACTAGGCCTAAAAGGGGTATGGAGAGAGAGAGAGAGAGATTACAAAAATACATATGTGACTTTCAATTCTCTTTTTTCTCTTTTTTTTCTTCCTTTTTTTAACTATTTTTAGACTTTTAGCTGTGAAAAAAATATATAAAAAGATCCTCTCTCTCTCTCTCTCTCTCTCTCTCTCTCTCTCTCTCTCTCTCTCTCTCTCTCTCTCTCTCTCTCTCTCTCTCTCTCTCTCTCTCTCTCTCTCTCTCTCTCTCTCTCAAAAGAAATGGAAGATTCTTGTAAGTTTGGTTTTATTCTTTCTCTCGACCGTCAATAATGTTTTGCTTTCCGAGGAGGAGGAGGAGAAGGAGAAGGAGGAGGAGGATGAGGAGGAGGAAGACGAGGATGATGTATAATATGAGAAGGAAGGGGCGAAGGAGGAAGAAGAGGAAGATGAGGAAGGTGAATGAAGAGGAGGAAGAGGAGGAAGATGAAGAATAAGAGGAGAAGGAAGAGGAAGAGGAGGAAGAGAAGAAAGGAAGGGAGAGGAAGAAGAAAAATAAAAACAATAATAATACTTGAACTAGACGTAAAGAAAACGAAAGAAAGAAAGAAAGAAAGAAAGAAAGAAAGAAAAAAAAAGAGGATAAAAAACAGAGAAGGAAGAAGAGAAATAAAAAGAAATAAGAAAAAGCGAAAAGAGACGAAAGAGAAGAAGAAGGAAGAAAGGAAGAAACAAATAAAAGAAATGAGAGAGAAAGGAAGGGAAAAAGAAGGGAAGGGAAGGCAAGCATCAAGAGGAAGAGATAAACACTAAAAGAGGAAGAGAGAGAGGAAAGGAGAGATAGAGGAGAAGATTATAAAGAGAGACAAGATGGAGGAGAAGATATGAAGAAGGGAAGGAAGAGAGAGAGAGAGAGAGAGAGAGAGAGAAGGCGGTTTCCTTGTCGTTCATGTCATCTACAAGTTAGGAAGGTCTGGAAAGGGGTTTAAATTCCCTATTATGTGGTATTTGTGGTACAGAAGGGGATCCAAGCCTCTCTCTCTCTCTCTCTCTCTCTCTCTCTCTCTCTCTCTCTCTCTCTCTGTCTCTCTCACTCTCTCTCTCTCTCTCAATTTCCTTCTCTCCATTCTACTTGTCATTCCATCTCTTTGTCCATCTCCTCCTCCTCCTCCTCCTCCTCCTCCTCCTCCTTTTCCTCTTCCTCCTCCTTCTAGTCTTCCTTAAAGCACCTGTCTTATCTCTCTATTGCCTGCATCCTTATCTTAACATCTTCCCTTCTCCTTATTCCTTCCTTCCTTCCTTCCTTTCTCCCTTCCTTAATTCTTGTTTTCATTCCTCTTTATTTACTTTTATTTTGCTCTTTATTTCTACGTTCTCTTATTTCTTTCTTTCTTCCTTCCTTCCTTTTTTCTTTCCTTCCTTCCTTCCTTCCTTCCTTCCTTCCTTCCAGCCTTCCTTCCTTCTTTCCTTGAATCCTTTTTTTCTCTCTCTTTCCTTTCCGTGTGTTCAAAGCCCTTATACAAAGACAATTTTTAAAAGAGAGAGAGAGGACAGAGAATGCTTGTGCCGAGGAAATGCTCTCTCTCTCTCTCTCTCTCTCTCTCTCTCTCTCTCTCTCTCTCTCTCTCTCTCTCTCTCTCTCTCTCTCTCTCTCTCTCTCTCTCTCTCTCTCTCTCTCTCTCTCTCTCTCATTCTTTCTTCCTCTCTCCATCTCTCCCTTGATCTTTATCTCATCTCTCTCTCTCTCTCTCTCTCTCTCTCTCTCTCTCTCTCTCTCTCTCTCTCTCTCTCTCTCTCTCTCTCTCTCTCTCTCTCTCTCTCTCTCTCTCTCTCTCTCTCTCTCTCTCTCTCTCTCCTCTCTCTCTCTCTCTCTCCTCTCTCTCTCTCTCTCTCTCTCTCTCTCTCTCTCTCTCTCTCTCTCTCTCTCTCTCTCTCTCTCTCTCTCTCTCTCTCTCTCTCTCTCTCTCTCTCTCTCTCTCTCTCTCTCTCTCTCTCTCTCTCTCTCTCTCTCTCTCTCTGGACAGACAGACTAAAAGAACAATAGAAAAATGTTGGTTATATTTTTTTTCTTTTATTTATATTTATTTATTTTTTCTTTTCTTTTGTTTTCTGTAATAAAGTATCTCTCTCTCTTTCCTTTCTTTCTCTTTCCTTTTATTTATTCCTTTCTTCCTTTTCTCCTTTCTTTTCTTTCGTCTCTCTTCTCTTCTTCTCATTCCCTTCCCTTTCTCTTTTCTTTCTCTCCTCTTTTTCTCTTATTAGTTCCATTTTTATCATTCCTATATATTTTCATTCTAATTTCTCTAAGTCTCTTTCGTTTTCTGTCCTTTTCTCCTCCTATTTTCTGAAGTTTTCTCTCTATTCCTGTTATTTCAATTTCATCTCCTAATTATTTTATTCTTATTTTCTATTCTCATTTTTGTGATATATATAATTTACTGTTTATCTTTTTGCTTTTAATTATTTCCCTTATTTATATTTCATCTTTTATAATTTTCAACCTTATTTTCATTCTCTTCGTGTGTGTGTGTGTGTGTGTGTGTGTGTGTGTTATTTTTCACATCCATATATATAAGTATGAACAAACACACTTTTTTCTCTAACTGTTTTTCCTGTCTTTTGTTCATTCCTGTAACTTCAATTTCATCTTTTTTAATCATTTCATTCTTATTTTAATTCTCTTATTTTTTGTGTGATATTTTCGCATTCATAATTATATAAGCCATTTTTTTCTCTGCCTTTTTTTCTTATTTATGTTCAGTTTCATCTTTTTTGATCATATTATCGTTATTATTTTATTTGTGTGTGTGTGTGTGTGTGTGTGTGTGTGTGTGTGTGTGTGTGTGTGTGTGTGTGTGTGTGTGTGTGTTATTTCAGCATTCAAATATATCCCATTACCAACAAACCCTTATATATTTTTCTCTTTTATCTTCTTTTCTTTCACTGTTCCAATCCCATTTCTAATTCACTTTTATCTTTTTATCAATCCATCTTTATTTCAATTTTCTCCTTTTTCTATCTGTGTTATTTTCGCATTCAAATATATCCCATTACCAACAAACCCTTATATATTTTTCTCTAATCTTCTTTCTCTTTTATGTTCCAATGCCATTTCTAATTCAGTTTTATGTTTTTATCAATCCATCATTATTTCAATTTTCTCCTTTTTCTATCTGTGTTATTTTCGCATTCAAATATATCCCATTATAAAACAAACCCTTATTAATGTTTTTTCTCTCCTATCTTTTTTTCCTTCACTGTTCCAATCCCATTTCTAATTCTGCTTTATCTTTTCTATCAGTACATCTTTATTTCAATTTTCTTCTTTCTCTATGTTATTTTCGCATTCAAATATATCCCATTACCAAACTCATATTATTGTTTTTTTTTTTTCTCTCTCCTGGTCGTGTGTTTCTTCTCCGTTTCAATTCCACTCCATTTTTAAAGTCAATTGCATTTCCGAAACTCAATTTGTGCAACGTTCTCTCCATTACCAAATTATATCGGTGCCCGTTGTGATAATATATAATGTTTATTTAATTATTCGACAACATAACGTTTTTGCACGACTATTTTTTTCAACAATTCTATTACGATTCCAATACACACACACACACACACACACACACACACACACACACATGCATACATACATACATACATACATTCGTAAATAGTTATAGACAGACAGAAAGCCCGAGAAAAATGTGATAATAATAAATAAAAAAATAAAAGATAGATAAAATAAATAAAATACAGACAGACAGACACACAGAGAGAGAGAGAGAGACCTGATTACTAAAACATGAACATATATATTTTTCTTCCTCTCTCTCTCTCTCTCTCTCTCTCTCTCTCTCTCTCTCTCTCTCTCTCTCTCTCTCTCTCTCTCTCTCTCTCTCTCTCTCTCTCTCTCTCTCTCTCTCTCTCTCACCACCACCACCACCACCACCACCAGGTCAGGTCTAGGAATGTTAATGTTATTTATATATTCATTAATCTATTACCTCGGTGGTCAGGCGAGTCACACAAACATTCCGCCTCGTTTAGACACTCATTTGACTTCCTTTGACTCGTGGTAGATCGTCGACTTGGTGTGTAGCTTGTCATGTCGATTTTGCTTGTGGTTATCTTTTTATTTTCTTTATGTAAGTTTACCATTTTGTTTCCTAGATATATTTGTTTCTTTCTCCTTTCGTTATAACACTGATTGAACTTTCGACGATTCATGGTTAAACGTCGACTTGGTGTATAAATCGTCTGATCTTATCCGTTTTGCTTATGTCTCAATTCGGCGTGTGTTTTTTTTCTTCTTTAATTTTTTTCAATATTTTCTTCTATTCTTGTTTAATTGTTTCTTTGTTGTATTCTTTTCTCTCTAAGTTTATTTTTATTTTCTCTTTATTTCTCATTTTCTTCTCTGTTTACTCTTCCTCCCTTTCTTTTCAACACTGGTATTCTGTTTTTCTGTTTTATTTCATCTTTCTTATTTCATTCCTATTTTCTTTCTCTCTTTTTTATGATCTTTCGCTGTAACTTCAATGGCTTATCTTCAAGTTTTAATTTCTTTTGCTTTTTCTTTGTTTTCTTTATTCGTATTTCTTTTCTTCAGCTTTAATAGTTTTTCTCTTATTCTTCTCATTTTCTTCCTTTATTTCCTTATTTTCCTTTCCTTTTAACTCCCATTTGACTCTTCCCATCAAATCAGAATCTAACATCAATTTCCAAACCATTCCCATAAAGCCTAAACCATTTTTCTATTCCCGTACAGTACAACATTTTTTATATATAAGAAACTTCAATGAAAAAAAATATCGTAAAAGCCGCGTCTCTACGTGTGTGTGTGTGTGTGTGTGTGTGTGTGTGTGTGTGTGTGTGAGAGAGAGTTTGTGTGATCATTTTAAAAGGGTTTTGGGCTAACACACACACACACACACACACACACACACACGCAATAACCAGCTTCACAACAAACCCAATTTCATCAAACCTTTATTTACCTTCGATAATAAAAAAAGAAGAAACATAAATAAAGGGGAAGGGCAAATCGTTCAACCAATATTTATCTTGCCAACGTCAACTTCAACTCGTCTATATATTTTTTTTTTATGGTGAAATTTTTCGGGCATGTGTTATATCTACGCGTGGCCTCAGAGCACATACCCGTAACACTATCCCTTGAGTCTGTGGTGGGAGGGAACCCTATCACCCCGGGACACAAGGCCAGTGAGACATACGGAATTTTTTTCAACTCTATCCTCTCTCAATATTTTAATCTCCCCTTTTTCTCTTCATTCGCACGCTGCAACATCCCAAATTTGACCTATCCCTCCCTCCCTCTCCCTCTCTCTCTCTCTCTCTCTCTCTCTCTCTCTCTCTCTCTCTCACGACAGCCTCAAACTACTTCAGAGGATAACACTTTCAAAACCAACGGAGGACCTTTTTTTCTGCTACATTATCGCCGATGCAGGGCTTCCTTTGTCACCCAAGAGGAGGAGGAAGAGGAAGAGGAGGAGGAGGAGGAGGAGGAGGAGGAGGGCGTGAGTCTTTTTGGCAACGGTCTCAAAAATTTTCTTCAGGTAGATCTTAGCAAGCATTCGATTCAAGTATCTCTCTCTCTCTCTCTCTCTCTCTCTCTCTCTCTCTCTCTCTCTCTCTCTCTCTCTCTCTCTCTCTCTCTCTCTCTCTCTCTCTCTCTCTCTCTCTCTCTCTCTCTCTCTCTCTCTCTCTCTCTCTCTCTCTCTCTCTCTCTCTTTCTTTTCTTTTTTTTTCGTCTTAAATATCTTTTTTTCTTTCTTTAATCTCTCTCTCTCTCTCTCTCTCTCTCTCTCTCTCTCTCTCTCTCTCTCTCTCTCTCTCTCTCTCTCTCTCTCTCTCTCTCTCTCTCTCTCTCTCTCTCTCTCTCTCTCTCTCTCTCAATATTTGTTCCTGATGGGCCAATAATGTTTGTTGATAGCGTTCGTTCGTGTGTGTGTTTGTGTGTTTGTTTGTTTACTTTTTGTGTCATTTATTATTTTGTTTACTTTCCTTGTTTGATTTTATTTTTGTTGTTGTTGTTGTTGTAATTATTGTTTATGTGTCTGTCTGTCTATCTATCTATCTATCTAATTTCCATTCTTTTTTCTTTCCTTATTTCCTTCCTTCCTTCCTTCCTTTCTTTCTTTCTTTCTTTTCTTTTCTTTCTTTCCTTTTTTTCTTCCTTCCTTCCTTCCTTCCTTCCTTCCTTCCTTCCTTTCTTTCTTTCTTTCTTTCTTTTTTCTTTCCTCCCTTCCTTCCTTTCTTTATTTTTTCTTTCCTTCGTTTCTTTCCTTCCTTCCTTCTATCTCTCTCTCTCTCTCTATCTATCTATCTATCTATCTACATGACTGACTGACTAACTAACTATCTCTCTCCCTCTCCCTCTCCCATCCTCTTTCTCCCTCTCTCTCTCTCTTCCCTTCTCCCACACCCTAACTCTCTCACTCTCACCCATTCAACCTGCCCCGCCTCTCTCGCCCTCCACTCCCTACCCTCTCTCTCCCTCTCTCTCAGCGTAACTTACAACCCGCGTTCACTCATCGTAAGCCACAGAAAAATGAACCATACGAGGATGATCATAAAAAACGGGCGACCAATATTTTGTCTCTCGTGGGGGAAACGAAACTAAAAATTGATATACAGAAAAAAATGCGAGAAGAAATGGAAGAGAGGGATATTTCCACGTTTAAATAGATAGAGAGATAGAAAGATAGAGAGAGTGAGAGAGAGTATACAGAAAAAAATGCGAGATATGGAAGAGAGAGATATTTGCACGTTTAAATAGATAGAAAGATAGAGAGAGTGAGTTTAGAGATAATAAACTCGGCCTTTCTTTTTCTTTTTTTCTTTATCTGTTTCTGATAATAGACGTTCGGGAGAGAAAGTATAAGGAAAAGGAAGACCGCTTAAGGAGGAGCTAGCATTTAGGAGTTTATTGAGAAAGGATTTGAGCTGAGAAACGAAGGAGCAGGAGGAGGAGGAGGAGGAGGAGGAGGAGGGGGAAGAGGAGTAAAGAAGAAGCAGTAGGATGTAATGAAAGAAGGAAAGGAGAAGGAAGAAGTGGAGAAAGAATAAAAGAAAGGAATGGAGAAATAAAGCATGATAATTATAGAAGGAAGGAAGGAAGGAGTAAAAGGAGAAAAAAAGTAAAAGTAAAAGGGAGGAAAAGAAGAATGGAAGAAGGAAGGAGGAAAGAAGGAAAGGAAAGGAAAGGAGTAAGATAGAGAGTGAAGAAAGGAAGGAGAGAAAAAAGAAAGGAAAAAGGAAGAAATGAAGGAGAAAAAATAAATAAAGAGAAAAAGATAAAATTAAAAAAAATGAAAGAAAGAAAGAAAGAAAAAATGAAGAGAGAAAAGGAGGTTAAGAGAAGAGAAAACAAAATAATGAAAACAGAAGAAACCAAACACGAGAGGAAGGAGAAAAGGAGGAGGAGGAGGAGGAGGAGGAGGAGGAGGAAAGAAGGGAAGGGAATGCCAAAAGGGGTCAGGATGCCTTACCCTTTCCCCTCCTCCTCCTCCTCCTCCCTCCTCCTCCTCCTCCTCCCCACAGCAAAGCATCTCTTGGCCTCGTCCCAAAAGGTGGAAATTTTACGGAAAAGTGGTTTATTTTCTTTTTTTTTCTTTTTTTCCTTTTTTTAGTAATAAACCAAGACAGTGAAGGCGAAGAGGTGATGCAGAGAGGAGGAGGAGGAGGAGGAGGAGGTAAAGTAATTCATGCCGGAAATCTACAAGCGAATCCTACTCTCTCTCTCTCTCTCTCTCTCTCTCTCTCTCTCTCTCTCTCTCTCTCTCTCTCTCTCTCTCTCTCTCTCTCTCTCTCTCTCTCTCTCTCTCTCTCTCTCTCTCTCTCTCTCTCTCCTCAAAGAGACACAGTCATCATAATTAGAAGAAAGAAGAAAGTTCTAGTGTTAATGTATATTCTGAAATTAGATTAAAGCGAGAGACCTTTAATATATCTTCATACGGCCCATTCTCTCTCTCTCTCTCTCTCTCTCTCTCTCTCTCTCTCTCTCTCTCTCTCTCTCTCTCTCTCTCTCTCTCTCTCTCTCTCTCTCTCCTCAAAGACGCAACACAGTCATCATAATTAGAGAGAGAGCAAGTTCTAGTGTTAATGTATATTCTGAAATTAGATTAAAGCGAGAGAGAGACCTTTAATATATCTTCATACGGCCCATTCTCTCTCTCTCTCTCTCTCTCTCTCTCTCTCTCTCTCTCTCTCTCTCTCTCTCTCTCTCTCTCTCTCTCTCTCTCTCTCTCTCTCTCTCCTTGACTCCTTACCTCATTATCCTTTGCACGTATGGAGAGAGAGAGAAGTTTAAGTGTAAATATATGAATGTTTACCCAGCGGTTTCGATGGTAATGGGTTTTAGAGAGAGAGAGAAATGGCAGGTGTGATGAAAAGGAAGAACGCATTAAAGAAAGATGGAGGAGAAGGAGGAGGAGGAGGAGGAGGAGGAGGAGGAGGAGGAGGAGGAGGAGGAGGAGGAGGAGGAGGAGGAAGAGGAGGAGGAGGAGGAGGAGGAGGAGGAGGAGGAGGAGGAGGAAGAGGAGGAGGAGGAGGAGGAGGAGGAGGAAGAGGAGGAGGAGGAGGAGGAGGAGGAGTAAAATAGGAAGCTGTCCAAACGTCTTCCTTCTCATTCTCTATCTCTCTCTCTCTCTCTCTCTCTCTCTCTCTCTCTCTCTCTCTCTCTCTCTCTCTCTCTCTCTCTCTCTCTCTCTCTCTCAATGCTGATTCCACTCTTAGACATTTTCAATTTTCCTTCCCATACCTTCCTCCTCCTCCTCCTCCTCCTCCTCCTCCTCCTCCTCCTCCTCCTCATCCCTTTAGGTAAGATGCTTTTAAGGGAGGTAAAGAAAATCAATCAATCAAAGTAAAAGCAAAAAGTCTCTCTCTCTCTCTCTCTCTCTCTCTCTCTCTCTCTCTCTCTCTCTCTCTCTCTCTCTCTCTCTCTCTCTCTCTCTCTCTCTCTCTCTCTCTCTCTCTCTCTCTCTCTTCAGAACTACTCAAATTACTTTTTTTCTCTTCTTTTCCTTTATTCCTTCCCTTCCTTTTCTCTTCCTTCCTTTCTTTTCTAATTTCCTTCATTTCTTTCTTCTTATCTTTCATCCTTTCCTCCTTAACCTTTTCCATCCTATCTCTCTTTCTTCCTTCCCTTCTTCCTCCTTTCCTTCTTTCTTTAACACTCTCATTTGTATAATTCTCCTTTCCTTCCTTCCTTTCTTTCTCTCCTTTTCTTTCTTTCTTCCTTCCTCTCTTCCTCCCTTCCTTAACCTTTTCCATCGTATCTCTCTTTCTTCCCTTCTTCCTCCTTTCCTTCTTTCTTTAACACTCTCATTTGTATAATTCTCCTTTCCTTCCTTCCTTTCTTTCTCTCCTTTTCTTTCTTTCTTCCTTCCTCTCTTCCTCTCTTCCTTAACCTTTTCCATCCTATCTCTGTTTCTTCCTTCCCTTCTTCCTCCTTTCCTTCTTTCTTTAACACTCTCATTTGTATTATTCTCCTTTCCTTCCTTCCTTTCTTTCTCTCCTTTTCTTCCTTCCTTCCTAAACCACCTGAATCTAATCTTAATACCTTCATCCTTTCCTTCCATTCTCTTTTCATCCCTTCTTTAACTCTTTCGATCTTTCTTCTACCTTTTCTAAATCTTTCCTCTTTCTACTTTCTTCTAGGTACTCTTTCTTCTACTAAGCATCTTACTAAGTACTTCCTCTTCTTCTCCTTTCCCTATCCTTTCTTTTCCTTCCTTTCTCCCTTATCTCTCTCTTCTATGTCTCTCTCTTTCTAATCTATCCACTATTAAATTCCTTATCAAGTACATTTATCCCATTCTCCTTACATTAATCCTTCGTTCCCTTCCTTCCTTCTCTCTTTCTCCTTCCTTTCCCTTATCTCTCTAATAATTGTCACTCTCAATCTTTCTTTCCCTCCCATATCTTCTTTTAAACCCCTTATAAAGTACTCGATCCACTCTCTCACTCCCCTAATCAATTCGTAATCCCTTCCTTCAATCCTTCTTTTCCTCCCTCTCTCCCTTTTCTAACTCCCTCAATCCCTTTTTCTCCTCCAATGTCTTCTTTTAAACTCCTTATAAAGCACTCGATTCCCGTTTCTCACTCCCCTAATCCCTTCGCAATCCCTTCCTTCAATCCTTCTTTTTCTCCCTCGCTCTCCCTTTTCTCTCTCAATCCCTTCTCCTCCAATGTCTTCTTTTAAACTTCTTATAAGGCACTCGATTCCCCTTTCTCACTCCCCTAATCCCTTCGCAATCCCTTCCTTCAATCCTTCTTTTTCTCCCTCGCTCTCCCTTTTCTCTCTCAATCCTTCTCCTCCAATATCTTCTTCTAAACTCCATATAAGGCCCTCGATCCACTCTCTCACTCCCCTAATCAATTCGTAATCAATTCCTTCAACCCTTCTTTTCCTCCCTCTCTCCTTCTCTAATCATCTCAATCCCTTCTACTCCTCCAATATCTTCTTTTAAACACCATTCAGAGTACTCGATCCCCTTGCCCTTCCCCTCACCCTTTCTTCCTCACCTGCCCATTAAGAAAGCTAATATGGAGACGAGAACCAATTAGCAAGATGTTTAAACATGAGGGATCAAAGTAATCTAGTCTTTAGCGAGGATATGTTAATGGGGACGAGGAGGAGGAGGAGGAGGAAGAAGAAGAGGAGGAAAAGGTGGGGGATGGAGGGGGAGGGTGGCAATGTGTGTGTGTGTGTGTGTGTGTGTGTGTGTGTGTGTGTGTGTGTGTGTGTGTGTGTGTGTGTGTGTGTGTCATAAATCTTGTATTCTCATTCAGTGTAGCGTTGAAGAATGAAAAGACTAAAGGAATAACTTATGCACACACACACACACACCTACCTAGCTAGTAGAGATACGGATATACACAATCTCTCTCTCTCTCTCTCTCTCTCTCTCTCTCTCTCTCTCTCTCTCTCTCTCTCTCTCTCTCTCTCTCTCTCTCTCTCTCTCTCTCTTCTCCCCTCTCAACCTTGTTATGGTAATACAGAAGAATCCTTGAATTTCAGACTCTCTTTAATTCTCTCTCTCTCTCTCTCTCGCTCTCTCTCTCTCTCTCTCTCTCTCTCTCTCTCTCTCTCTCTCTCTCTCTCTCTCTCTCTCTCTCTCTCTCTCTCTCGCTCGCTCGCAGTAAACAAACACAATTATGTTCACAAACTTGGGTCATATGAACTCTCTCTCTCTCTCTCTCTCTCTCTCTCTCTCTCTCTCTCTCTCTCTCTCTCTCTCTCTCTCTCTCTCTCTCTCTCTCTCTCTCTCTCTCTCTCTCTCTCTCTCTCTCTCTCTCTCTCTCTCTCTCTCTCTCTCATAGTTATCATTTCCTCTTGTATTTCCTTCCTTTTTCATCTCTTACCTCCTCCTCCTCCTCCTCCTCCTCCTCCTCCTCCTCCTCCTCCACTTCCTCCTCCTCCTCCTCCACCAAAGACAACTTCTTTTCATATAAACTTCAAAGACATTTTTTTTTCCCATTTTTTCCGTATTATTATTTTCCTCCTTTCGACCATCAAAAGCTTTCGTTCTTTATATTAATTGAATTTCAAACGCGATAAAAATAGTAGTAGTAGTAGTAGTAGTAGTAGTATGGTAGTAGCAGTGTTAGTGGTAGTAGTGTTAGTGGTGGTAGTAGTAGTAGTAGTAGTAGTAGTAGTAGTAGTAGTAGTAGTAGTAGTAGTAGCAGTAGTAGTAGTAGAAATAATAATAATAATAATAATAATAATAATAATAATAATAATAATAATAATAATAATAATAATAATAATAATAATAATAATAATAATAATAATAATAATAATAATAATAATAATAATAATAATAATAAAATAATAATAATAACAATAACAACGATATAATTCATCTATAGTTCGCTCTCCCTTTCTCATCTCCTTTCCTTCTTTTCTCCTTCTCCTTCCCTTCCTTCTCTACTTCTCTCCCTTCCTTCCATCTCTCCCTTCTATCCACCTCTCCATTTTTTTCTCCTTAACTCAATTTCTCCTTCCCTCCTCTTCCCTTTCTTCCCTCCCTTTTTTCTATACCACTTCCTTCCTTCATTGCAATCCGCCCTTTCTTTCCTTTCCTTTCCTTTCCTTCTCTTCCTTCTCCACTTTCCTCCTTTCCTCCGCCTATGTGGAGATAAATAATCTACACACACTTGGAGGTAAAACAAATATGGAGAGAGAGAGAGAGAGAGAGAGAGACAGGTGTGGAGGCAAACAGGTGTAGAGAGAGAGATTAAAGCCACCTGGTCCATCCAAAGCAAAAGAGAGAGAGAGAGAGACAGACAGACAGACAGACAAACAGACAAACAGCCAGACAGAGACAGACAAACAGACAGAGAGAGAGAGAGAGAGGTAATATCAAAGTCCGTTCGAGTAATTTCCTGTCAATCTTACAGAGGAATATTCAAATACAGTAAGCTCTCTCTCTCTCTCTCTCTCTCTCTCTCTCTCTCTCTCTCTCTCTCTCTCTCTCTCTCTCTCTCTCTCTCTCTCTCTCTCTCATATAACAACAAAAACTAAAATTCATGAGAGAGAGAGAGAGAAGTCAAATATTTCCTGCCGACTTTGAAGACAGAGAAGTTAATTTATATGGAGGAGGAGAAAGAGGAAGAGGAAGAGGAGGAGGAGGAGGAGGAGGAGGAGGAGGAGGAGGAGGAGGAGGAAGACCGATTATGCATATCCTTTTAATATCAATTTGCATTTTTATTCCAAACTTTTTTTTCGATATTTTTTTTCAATGTTTTTCGTCTAATAATTTTTTCCATCTATTTTTTTTATTTTTTCCTTTTATTTTAATCTATTTATAATGTTTTCGTCTGTTGTATTCTATTGTTTAACGTTTACCCATATATCTTAATGTATTATAATCTATTTTAATCATTTTCTTCTATTTCAATCTATTTTCAGTCTCCTTTAATCTGTTTGTCAAATCTATTATATAATTTATTTTTTCATCTATTTTCTAATCTAGTTTTAATGTGTGTTTTTCTTCAATCTATTTTACCGATGTTTCTCGTCTGGTATTTTATTCCGAGTCTAATGGTACAAGCAGAAATTGTCTGTTATGCGTCTGAGGAAGATATAACGAATAAAACATGAACATTTACCACGAGAGCATCCATTACACAGCCTCTCCCCTCCCAGCAGGCGAGAGAGCGAGCCAGTCATCAGCGGCCTCCTTACAAATTGTCTGAAGGTTCCACGGCTCTCACTTTAAATCTTTATCTTATCGTTATATCTTGCCTCAGACACATGACAGACAATTTATTTTTCCATCATTAGACTCGGCAGTGAATGCAGAACTTTCGATACTCAGGGAAAAAATAGCAATAACCAATAATAAAGACGTTTCGGTGAGTTGGAGTGAAAGGTGTGTTCCGAAATGTTTATAACACTATTTATTTATAATTATTTCCTGAGTAAGTATTTAAAGGAATACTGTTATAAACGATTACATTTCACAAGGGAATGTCTCATGAACGGAATGCAGTTGTCAAATTATAGTTAGACGATAATGTAAGCGAACTAGAGAAGTATTTAAGAGAATGTGTCATCGTGCGGGGCAGGTGAGGTCTCGGCGCGCGTGACATCACTACCCCCACCCCCCAATTCCGCGGGCAAAGGGTTGTCCGGTCTGGCTGGCTGACTGTGTGTGTATTTAGACTGTACTTCCACCTTTGAGTAGATAGTTAGTGTAGCTTGTCACAAACAGCCCCGTGAGGACAATCAGGTCTGCTGTTATTTGTTCTTCCTTTGTGTACCTTCGTGTTCCTACTTCTCTTTCCAATCCTTCATGCCTTCATATTTCGTCTTTTCCCTTCCTCCTCCTCCTCCTCCTCCTCCACCTCCTCCACTTCAATCTCCCACACATTCCTCATCTCTTCCTCTCCAATAACGACAAAAACATCTTTCCACTGAACACATTTTCTCTCCTCCTCCTCCTCCTCCTCCTCCTCCTCCTCCTCCTCCTTCTCCTACTCCTCCTCCTCCTTCTCTTTCGCCGACTACTCCTCCTCCTCTTTTTCCTCATTCTCCTTCACCTCTCGTTGCCTCCTCCTCCTCCTCCTCCTGCAGTTTTTTTTTTCTTGTCCTGTCCACTTTTTTTCTCTTTCTCTTTCATGCTCTCCTTCCTTCCTTCCCTCATCCACTCCCTCTCCCTCTCCCTCTCCCTCTCTCTCTCTCTCTCTCTCTCTCTCTCTCTCTCTCTCTCTCTCCCCCTCTTGTTTAACTTCTGCTTCGTTTATTTCTTTCCGCTTAACTATTTCTTTTTTACTTTATTTTTTCCTCCAATTTTTATTCCCTTCCTTCCTTTCTTCCTTCCTTCCTTCCTTC
>NC_066519.1:12595731-12600731 GCF_024679095.1 Eriocheir sinensis
TCAGAAACAAGAAAAACAAAGAAAAAAAGATAAAGAAGAAATGAAAAGGGGGAATAGGGAAGGAAAATAGGAGGAAATGAAAACGAAAAAGAATAAGAATAAAAAGGAATAAAGAAAAGGAAAGAGAGAGAAAAACAAAGAGCGAAGGAAGAGGAAAGAAAAAAAGAAAAAAAGAAAAGAATAGAACATCAATAAAAACAAAAATAACGAGAAGGAAAAAAGAAAACCAAAGAAAGAAGGAAAAAAATAAAAGAATCAAGCAAAAAAATATATAGGATCCAATCGTACATAAAGGGGTTCGAATCCTACTCTAAAGAGGTTTCAATCCTTCTCTAAGAGTGTTTTAATATTCATGTGGACCCTGCATATCGCCTCCTGTGTGTGTGTTTATCTATTAATTAATGTTATTCATGCATTCACCGCCGTCCTGACCCGCCCAGGCCGAAGGGAAGGGAAAGGAAGGAAAGGAAACAGAAAGGGAAGGGAAGGGAAGGGATGGAATGGAAGGAAAGTAAAGGATTAGGCAGGGAAGGGAGGGGAAAAGGAAAAGAGGAAAGGGTATGGAATAGAAAGCAAATGAAGGGAACAGAAGGGAAGGGAAGAGAAGGAATGGGTTAGAGTTGAGATCAGAAGGGAAGTGGAAGAGAGGGAAACGAAGGCAAGGGAAGGAAAGGCAAGGGAAAACAAGGGAAGGGAAGGCAAGGGAAGGAACGGCAAGGGAAAACAAGGGAAGGGAAGGGAAAACAAGGGAAGGGAAGGGAAGGGAAGGGAAGGGAAGGGAAACAAGGGAAGGGAAGGGAAGGGAAGGGAAGGGAAGGGAAAACAAGGAAAGGGAAGGAAAGGGAAGGGAAAACAAGGGAAGGGAAAGGAAGGCAAGGGAAGGGAAGAGAAGGGAAGGGAAGGGAAGGGAGAGGACTGAAAGAGGAAGGAAACTAACGAATATTAGAACAGGGAAAGGAAAAGATAAGAGAGAGGATAAGAAGAGGAGGGAAAGGAAAGGAAGGGAAGGGAAATAAATAATATACGTAGAAGTAGAAGCAGTAGTATGGTGTGTGTGTGTGTGTGTGTGTGTGTGTGTGTGTGTGTGTGTGTGTGTGTGTGTGTGTGTGTATAAATGAATTAATCTCACATAATTTATCATGGAGGTACAATGGAATCCCTTCGGCTCAAAAACAATTATTTTTTCTCCCGCTTATAAAATCCGATCCTGCTTTTAATATCTAGAATAACAACAACAACAACAATAGTGACAGTAGTAGTAATAGTAGTAGTAGTAGTAGTAGTAGTAGTAGTAGTGGTGGTGGTGGTGGTGGTAGTAGTAGTAGTAGTAGTTGTAGGAAGAAGAAGAAGAAGAAGAAGAAGAAGAAGAAGAAGAAGAAGAAGAAGAAGAAGAAGAAGAAGAAGAAGAAGAAGAAGAAGAAGAAGAAGAAGAAGAAGAAGAAGAAGAAGAAGAAGAAGAAGAAGAAGAAGAAGAAGAAGAAGAAGAAGAAGAAGAAGAAGAAGAAGAAGAAGAAGAAGAAGAAGAAGAAGAAGAAATAATAATGATAATAAAAACAATAATATGAAGATGATGATGAAGAGGAGGAGGACGAGGAGGAGGAGGAGGAGGAGGAAAAACAAAAGGAAGAAAATCAAGGAAACAACAACAACAACAACTTACCTTTTTTAGTAACTTTTCAGAAACGCAGAAAAAAATTAGCGACGATGAAGAGAAAGAAAATAACAATAATAATAAATTCACTTCAAAAACAGTAAAAACAAAAATTCTTCCTCTTCTTCTTTTTCTTCTTCTTTAGTAACAATTTCTCAATCCTTCTTTCTTTTTTTATCTCTGTTTCTCTTTCTCTCTCTTCTATGTCTCCTCTTTCTTATCGTCAGTGTCTCTCTTTATCTTTCTTCCTCTTTCTCCTCTTTATTCTCGTCTATGTCTTTTTTTATCTTCTTTTTCTTCTTTTTTTTCTATCTCCAATGATCACTTCACGCCACAAGAAACAGTCACGGCAACACTAACCGTACACACACACACACACAAAGACATCAAAAACGCACACGCCACACGCACACACGATATACCCTTCGCCGTACACACACACACGCACACACACACACTCACACACACACGCTCAAATGTCCCCTTCACACCACAGTTCGAAATCAAAGTCAGCGCAAAACAGTTCAAGTTTTTTCACATTTCCGAGCTTTGCCAAGACTCCCCGCGCCTTCAGTCCACGGGGGAAGGGTTGGAGGGGGCGTGGGGAGCGGCAGGGCGTGGGGGGTGGGCGTGTGCGTGCGTGGGAGAGCTAGAAAGAGCGTGTGCGGGCGTGTGTGTGAGGGGAGCGCCCGAGGAGGGGAGTAGATGCTTCCTGTGCTGGTGCGTTTGGGCGACTGCTGGATAGACCTCGCCTCGATCTCTCCCTCCCTCCCTCTCTACCTCTCGCTCCTACCTTTCCTACGTTACCTCCACCTTTCTCTCCTACCTTTCCTACCTTTCCTCCACCTCTCCTATCTCCCTACTTTCTCTCCCTTCCTCCCTTCTTCCTTTCCTATGCGTTTCATTTCCTGCATTTCTCTCTTCCATATTTCAATTCTCTCTCCCTCCCTCCCTCTCTACCTCTCGCTCCTACCTTTACAACGTTACCTCCACCTTTCTCTCCTACCTTTCCTCCACCTCTCCTATCCCCCTACTTTCTCTCCCTTCCTCCCTTCTTCCTTTCCTATGCCCTTCCCTTCCTGCATTTCTCTCTCCCTCTCTCTTATCTTCTCTCTTTTCCTTTCCCTCCCTCTCTCCCTCCCTCCCTCTCTACCTCTCGCTCCTACCTTTCCTACCTTTCCTCCACCTCTCCCGTCTCTCCTATCTCCCTACTTTCTCTCCCTTCCTCCCTTCTTCCTTTCCTATGCGTTACATTTCCTGCATTTCTCTCTTCCATATTTCAATTCTCTCTCCCTCCCTCCCTCTCTACCTCTCGCTCCTACCTTTCCTACGTTACCTCCACCTTTCTCTCCTACCTTTCCTACCTTTCCTCCACCTCTCCTTCCTCTCCTACCCTCCTAGGTCCTTCCCTTCCTACAATTCTCTCCTTCCTCTCTCTCTCTCTCTCTTTCCATATCTCTGTCTTAATTCTCTCTTACCCTTTCCTACTTTCTCTCCTTCTCTTCCTCCCTTCCCCCTACCTTTCCTACCTTCCCTCCACCTCTCCTTACCTTCCTCCTTTCTTATTTTTCTCTCCTCTTCCTCCCTTCCTACCTTTCCTATGTTTCTACTTTCATTCCCTCCCTCCTCCCTTACTCTTTCTCTTACTTAATTCCTTCCTTTCCTTCCCTACTTCCTTTCCTTGGCTTCTACCCTACCCCTTCTCTCCCTAACAATTCTTCTACCTTTTCCTCCTATTTAACTCCATCCTTTCCTTCCCTACATCCTTCCCTTGGCTTCTACCTTACCCCTTCTCTCCCTACCAATTTTTCTACCTCTTCCGCCTATTCCTGATTATCTACCTATTTTTTTTGTTCTTTTAATCCCTTTTCCTATCTCTGTATTTGTTGATTTTTACGATAATAATTTTTCTATTCTATATTTTCTTCCCCTTCATCTTCCCCTTCTTCTATTTCTACATCGTTATTCTGCTACTTTCTCTCCCTTTTATTCCCTCTCTCTCCTCTCTTCTCTCTCCATCCATCATTTTTTCCTCCATTTTTTTCCTCCCTCCTGTTTCCCCCTCCCTTCTTTTCTCTCTCACTTTCTGGTTACTTTTTTATTAATGTTCTTATAACTCTGTGGTGTATGGGAGACAGCTGGGCGCCCTCTCTCTCTCTCTCTCTCTCTCTCTCTCTCTCTCTCTCTCGTATCTTAATTAAAAAACTACCAGACCGGAATCTTTTTAATGTAGTAGTAGTAGTAGTAGTAGTGGTGAGAGAAGAACAGAACATATGAAGAAAGAATACAGAATGTGGACCAGGGCTCCTTCACCCCGGTAGTATTCACGACGGCAGGAGGGATGGGATCAAGGGCGCAGAGCTTCTACGCAAGACTCGCCGAAACACTGGCGGATAAGAAACAGCAGCCAAGAAGCAGTGTGGTCGCCTGGATGAGATGCAGGCTGTCCTTCTCCCTCCTGAGGTCAGCCTTGGTCTGCCTGAGAGGAACCAGGTCACCTGCACCCAAAACCACCCGCATTGCCGACCTGGACTTTGAGGCGACGGTGGTTGATAGTCGTATCAACCACAAGCTCTGTTAGCTTAAAAATAAAATGTTTAGTAAAGTTTGTAATATTAAATAAAGATGGTTGTCGGCCACAGTCAATGGCGGGGTGGGGCCAATGAATTGCTTTGTGCAAGGATATGAGAGAATATACCGCTCACAACGCAACTCTAATAGATGGAGGCCCGTAAAAAAAAAAGTAGTAGTAGTAGTAGTAGTAGTAGTAGTAGTAGTAGTAGTAGTAGTAGTAGTAGTAGTAGTAGTAGTAGTTAAAAAAAATAAAACAAACAAATAATGACGATATAAACAATGATAATAATAATAATAATCATAATAATCATAATAATAATAATAATAATAATAATAATAATAATAATAATAATAATAATAATAATAATAATAATAATAATAATAATAATAATAATAATAATAATAATAATAATAATAATAATAAAAATAAAAACAATAATAATAATAAGAAGTAGAAGAAGAAGAAAAAGAAGGAAAAAAAGGAAAAAGAAAGAAATGATAACAACAATAATAACAACAAAAATAATTACCACCCTCCTCCTCCTCCTCCTCCTCCTCCTCTACGTTTCCTTTAAGCGCTGTATACAAAAAACAAAACAAAAAAGATAGCTTTCTTTTTTTCTCTTTCTTTGTTGTCTCAGAGGGAAAAATGTATTGAGTCTCTCTCTCTCTCTCTCTCTCTCTAAGTAAATTGCGGAAATTCATCTAAGAGGTTTAACTTATTGTGTGTGTGTATGTGTGTGTGTGTGTGTGTGTGTGTGTGTGTGTGTGTGTG
>NC_066519.1:12605731-12608231 GCF_024679095.1 Eriocheir sinensis
CGGGGCGAGGCAGAATGACGGGGGCAGGGGCAGGGCGGGGTGGGAACAAACTTTATGTTGCGGCGCGAAAAATCGTTGTTTATCCAGCAACACATCGCGGCGGAAAACTGCCGCTTGAACACTGTGTTGCGTCCCTCACCGCCGCCACCACCACCACCTACCAGCCTTACTCCACCGCTACCACCACCACCACAACCACCACAGCCTCACTCCACCGCTACCACCACCACCACAACCACCACAGCCTCACTCCCCTTCACCACCACCACCACCACCGCAGCCTCCCTCCTCCTCTCCTCCGCCTCTCCATCACCCGGCATCTCCTCACACACGTTCCCTCATCTTCCCGTCTCACCTTCGATCTCTCGCCCCTCGTTCTCCTTCCCTTCACCTTCCACCTTTCTGTCCCTTCTCCCTCTACTCTCCCTCCCTCCCTCCCTCCCTCTCTTCCTCTGTGTCACTCGCGAAGCAGGACGACCACATATCATTATTAGCTTCATATTTCACCCCTGACAGCACACGGGAGGAGGAGGAGGAGGAGGAGGAAGAGGAGGAGGAGGAGAAGGAGGAGGAGGACAGTTTTGTTGAGGGTTAAAAAAAAAAGGAAAATTAATAAAGATGAGAAAGAGGAAAATGACAAGAGAGAGATTTGTGAATGAGAGAGAGAGAGAGAGAGAGAGAGAGAGAGAGAGAGAGAGAGAGAGAGAAGAAACGATATATATAAATCACATGGAAAAAATATATATATGAGAGAAATCGAAGAGAAAGAAAAATGTAAGAAAGCGAATGAAAAAAGAAGAAAAAAGAAAATGAAAAGAAAGGAAAAAATGGAGGAAGAAATTAAGTTTAACGTGAGCTTAAAATTTATTGCAGGAGGAAAAACGAGAAAGAAAGAGAAGAAAAAGGTGCGAGAGAGAGAGAGAGAGAGAGAGAGAGAGAGAGAGAGAGAGAGAGAGAGAGAGAGAGAGAGAGAGAGACGCTGATCCTAACGTTTTTCATTTTTTTTTACATGAGCCACAGTTTACAAAGGACAGGAGAAGAAGAAGAAGAAGAAGAAGAAGAAGAAGAAGAAGAAGAAGAAGAAGAAGAAAAAGAAGAAGAAGAAGAAGAAGAAGAAGAAGAAGAAGAAGAAGAAGAAGAAGAAGAAGAAGAAGAAGAAGAAGAAGAAGAAGAAGAAGAAGAAGAAGAAGAAGAAGAAGAAGAAGAAGAAGAAGAAGAAGAAGAAGAAGAAGAAGAAGAAAAGAAAGAAGAAGAAGAAGAAGAAGAAGAAGAAGAAGAAGAAGAAGAAGAAGAGGAAGAAATGAAGAAAATGAAGAAGATGAAGAAAAACAAGAAGAACAAGAAGAGACAGAAGAAGAAACAAAGAAGAAAAGAAGACAACAACAGAGAGAGAAGAAAAAGAAGACAAAGAATAATGGAGAACAAGAAATCAATAAGAACAAAAAAGGAAAGAAGAAAATGAAGAAAAGAAAGAAAAAGAAGAAAAGGAAGAAGAAAAAAAAGAAGAAAATCGCTCTCAACCTGTGACCTTCTACAAGATAATGCGGGAAAGTTTAAAAAATACATGTAATTACACACACTCTCTCTCTCTCTCTCTCTCTCTCTCTCTCTCTCTCTCTCTCTCTCTCTCTCTCT
Organism: Eriocheir sinensis; assembly: GCF_024679095.1. Classification (NCBI taxonomy): domain Eukaryota; kingdom Metazoa; phylum Arthropoda; class Malacostraca; order Decapoda; family Varunidae; genus Eriocheir; species Eriocheir sinensis. The sequence continues at coordinate 12,607,367 of NC_066519.1, forward strand.
CTCTCTCTCTCTCTCTCTCTCTCTTTGTTCATGTGTAATGACTTTCCTCTCAAGATGAACGACCGCTGCCTTCTCCTTCTCCTCCTCCTCCTCCTCCTCCTCCTCCTCCTCCTTCTTCACTTCCTATTCATCTTCCGCTTTCTAACATTCCCTTTCCTTTCTTTGCATTTAATTATTCAGCTCTCTCTCCTCCTCTTCTTCCTCTTATTCACCTTCCTCTTCCTACCATTCCCTTTGCTTCCTTTAAAATTTTAGCCTCCTCCTCCTCCTCATCCTCCTCCTCCTTCTCCATCTCCTTCTCCTCTTCTATTCCTCGAGGGCTCATAAACACATTTTTTTTCTTATCCGGCGTGAAAACTCGAAACGAACGAGCCTCCCCTTGCAAGACTTACCTCCGCTTTCTATTTTAACTTGATCCTCTTAACTCTAGCCCTCGTTTTCTTTCGCCAAACTTACCCTATTCTCTCTCTCTCTCTCTCTCTCTCTCTCTCTCTCAGCTATACTTCCTAATCTTACGCAGTGAAACGCGGCAAGCTCGTACCGTAGACTTAGACCCACGACCACCGATACACATCAACGTTCATATATATACCTCATCTACTTTTAATACCGAGGAGAGCAGTTAAAGGCATACCAATACAGATAGACGGTCCATAAAAACCTGCTGATCCCACAATATGAGAGCGAAGTACCAACGTGTAAGACTTTCACGAGAGGATAAATGGAGCAAACAAGTTCATATAAGCAGTTAGGAAGGAAAGCAGTTAAGGGCATTCTAATATAGACTGAAGGCCCACAAAAATCTGCGGATCCCTCAATAAGAAGAGGAAAGTGGCAGCGTGTAGCAGGGACGCGAGAGAGAGGA
>NC_066519.1:12613231-12628231 GCF_024679095.1 Eriocheir sinensis
GGGCGTAAAAAAATATATTAAAAAAAAAGCCCGCTACTTACTGCTCCTGAATAGAGGTCAAAGGAGTGTTCAAACAGAGAGGTTAACTTCAGGAGGAGAGGTGTCCTGATACTAGAAAAACGAAGCTGGAGACAGTTGAAACATAAGCGGCGTGAAAGCCAGCAGGTTACCCACAAAACAAGGCACTGACAACCCTGACTCCAAGGATGCTATAGTTAGGCATATGAAGAGGAAAAGAGAGAGACGAAGAAAACGAAGCTGGAGACAGTTGAAACATAAGCTGCGTGAAAGTCAGCAGGTTGCCCACAAAACAAGGCACGCTAGAGATAGTTAGGCATATGAAAAGGAAAAGAGAGACAAAGAAAATGAAGCTGGGAATAGTTAAAACACATGCGGCGTGAAACTCAGCAGGTTACCCACAAAGCACACCACTGACAATCCCGATTCCAAGCCTCCCCCGCCCGCCGCCGCTGGGAGCTGGTGTGCCTGTCGCTCCACCCAACAGGACGGACAACCACACTTTTTATGTTTTCCTCTCTCACCCGCGAGGCAGATGAATTATGGGAGGCGAGAGGGTTCCGGAGTCCCCTATGCTGCTGCCCCCTTTATTGAGGACACCAGCGGAAAGGGAAAAGGGCGGGAAAATGAGAGAAAGGAAAGAGAAGATGGATGAGTTAGGCAGCGGGAGGAAAAGGAGAGGAAAATGGATGAAAAGGAAGGGGAAAAGATGGGTTAGCGAGGGAAAGAGGGAAAAGACGAGGAAAGCAGAAGAAAAAGGAAAGGAAAAGGGATGGATTAAGGAGAGGACGAGGAAAATGAGAGGAACAAGGGAGGAAAAGGAAAGGAAAGTGGATGGGTAGGGGAAGGGAGGGGAATGGGGAAGGAAAAAGGGAGGAAAATAAAGGAAAATAAATGGGTAGGGTCGTTGAGGATCCGGATTTTCATGTCCAATTATTATTATTATTATTATTATTATTATTATTATTATTATTATTATTATTATTATTATTATTATTATTACTGTTACCCAACGAAGCGGAAAAAAATAAAGAAAATAAGTAAGATTGCAATAATTTTCCTCCTGACGTAACCTGAGAGAGAGAGAGAGAGAGAGAGAGAGAGAATGAGAGAAAATTTGTCACTCATGTCTCACTGAATATGTATGAGTCTCTCTCTCTCTCTCTCTCTCCCTAACCTTTTGACCTACATATTGAAATTTTCTGATAGCTAAACAGAAAGTAACCATCTGTCTATCTATCTATCTATCTATCTATCTGTCTCTGTCTATCTGTAAGTCTGTCTGTTGCTTTTCCTCTATTATATATATTTTTTTGCTTTGTTTGTCTTTCAGTCTGTTTGTCTGTCAGTTTTTCCTCTGTCTGTCTATGCATTTCACTGTTCCGATTTCTCTGCTAATCTATTTTTCTATCTATCTATCTATCTGTTTCTGTCTCTCTGTATAATCTATTCTTGCTAGTGTCATGATTCTTATCTTTATATATATTTCGTCTGTGTCTGTCTCTCTCTCTCTCTCTCTCTCTCTCGGGATCAATATATTCGTTTCCAATAAGCGCGGCTCGGTGGAACAAGCTCACATCAGCGTTTTCCACCTAACACTGTGTACCATTACCGGGATGGGACGAGGACGAGGAGGAGGAGGAGGAGGGTGTGGGTGGGAAGGAAGAAAATGTAGAAGAAATGGAGAAAATGAGAAGAAAAAGAAGACAAAAGGGAGAGAGAGAGGAGAGAACGAAAGAGGGAGATAAGGAGAAGAAGAAGGAAGGAAAAGGAATGAAGAAAGGAAGGAAGGAAGGAAGGAAGGAAGGAAGGAAGAAGTGCATAAATGATGAATGAAAAAAAGGAAAGGAAGTAGAAGGAGGAGAGAAATATAAGGAAAATGAGCAAAAAAGAGAAAGAGAAGGAAAAGGAGGAGGTAGGGAGGAGGAGGAGGAGGAAAAAAAGAAAGGAGAGAACGGTGTATTGAAGATGGATAAAAAGGAGGAAAACGAGGAGGAGGAGGAGGAAAGAAAGAAATGTATAGCAAATGATCAAAAAGAAGTAGGAGGAGGAGGAGGAGGAGGAGGAGGAGGAAGAGGAGGAGGAAGGAACTGTATAAAAGATGAGAAAAACAGTAGTGGGAAGAGGAGGCGAAAAAGAAGAGGATGAAAGGGAGGAGAAAGAGGAGGAGGAGGAGGAGGAGGAGGAGGAGGTAGAGAAAAAAAATAGGAAGGGGGAAGAAGGAATGAATATGCAGCTGGAAGAAGAGGAGAAAAATGAGGAGGAAGAGGAGGAGGAAGAGGAGGAGGAGGAGGAGGAGGAGAAAAAAAATAGGAAGGGGGAAGGAGGAATGAATATGCAGTTGGAAGAAAATGAGAAAATAGAGGAGGAGGAGGAGGAGGAGGAGGAGGGAGGGAGGGAGGGAGGAAGGAAGGAAGGAAATAAGGTTGGGTTAAGGAGAAAAAGTTTGGAGAAGTAAGTGTAGGATTAAGAGGAGGAGGAGGAGGAAGAGGAGGCATAAGGAGGTAAAAGCAAGCGAAATAAAACAAATCTCTCTCTCTCTCTCTCTCTCTCTCTCTCCGGTTACACGCACACTTTGTATATTTTAAAGCAACAAGGGGAGGGGAGAGAGAGAGAGAGAGAGAGAGAGAGAGAGAGAGAGAGAGAGAGAGAGAGAGAGAGAGAGAGAGAGAGAGAGAGAGAGAGAGAGAGAGAGAGAGAGGATAATTTATGACCCATGACTTAATTCTCTCATTATGACCTGACCTGATACCTCACACACACACACACACACACACACACACACACACACACACACACACACACACAACAGCATATCACACTTTAAGATAATTTAAAATAACTTCTTTTTTATATCTTTCTTTTTTTTTTTACTTTTTTCACCTTTCCCGTCAAAGTTATTTTCCACGTAAACTTTTTTTTTGTGAGTGTCCTGAAACTATTTTTTTTTGCATATATTTTCTTCCTCGGTTTTCTTTTCAATATTTTCGTAACAATTTTTTCTTTTTTTTTCTCACTCGTAAACGTTTCAAATTTTACTCCATTCCATTATCTTTAAGTCCGTTCTCTTTAATGTCTGTTTTCTCTTTAAACGTTCAATAACTCACTGTGAACGTTTCTTAGCTTGTGAACGTTTCTTATCTACTGTCACTTCGTCATCTATATATTGTGAACGACCTTGAAATTTGCATCTCTACATTAGCTCTTTTCTATTCTATTTCTATTTTCTTCCATTAACTCTTCTATTCTTCTCTATTCTTTCCTTATGTTTCTGTTCTATTTCATTAACTCTCTTCTCTTCTCTTCTCTTCTATTTCCAGTTTATTCTATCATCTAAATTATCCATAACTCCTCTATTCCATCAACTATCTATTCTTAATCTCCTATTGTATTCTGTTCTCTTATATTAAGGTCATATGTTCTATTATTTATATTGTCAATCTTTACTTTTTCTCTCTTTCTCTCCTTCCTCTCTTTTTTTTCACTTTTTTTTATTTACTACCCCCCCCCTCTCTCTCTCTCTCTCTCTCTTCTGTCAATCTTTACTCTCTTGCTCTTCTTCTCTTCTTCCTTCTTTCCTTCTTGTTCTTTTTCCCTTCTTTATTTTCTTCTCTGCACACCCTCCCTCTCTCTCTAACACACCCTCCATCCCTCACTCTCCTTCCTTCCTCTCCCTTCCCTCACGTCCTCCAGGGTGCGGCAAAGCGTTATATTTAGTCCGCAACTTTAACATTTTAGTCCGGTAACCTTGAGGCTCTTAAAGCTAACGGGACGGTGTGGCCAGAGCAGCGCGCCCCGCCCTGCCATGTCTGCTTTATGACCTTGTTTACATTTTGCAGGGTTGGAAAATGACGATCTTGAGGCCCCGCGAGTACGGAATCCGTGAGTGCATCTTGGGCTTAGCGGTAGTGTAGAGTGTGGAGTTCTGGAGTCCCCGTGAATGTAGTCATCTTGAGGAACTATAGAATTCGCAATAGTGGTGATCTATGGGCGCTGAGCAAGTGCTGAATTCGTGAACGTGGTGATTTTGAGGAACCGCGTACGTTGAGTATCCGCGAATGTGGGGATTTTGAGGAACCGCGTAAGCTGAATATCCGCGAATGTGGGGAGCTTGAGGAACCGCGTACGTTGAGTATCCGCGAATGTGGGGATTTTGAGGAACCGCGTAAGCTGAATATCCGCGAATGTGGGGAGCTTGAGGAACCGCGTACGTTGAGTATCCGCGAATGTGGGGATTTTGAGGAACCGCGTAAGCTGAATATCCGCGAATGTGGGGAGCTTGAGGAACCGCGTACGTTGAATATCCGCGAACATGGGGATTTGAATAGAGGAACCACATAGGAACAGAACCCGCAAAAACAAGTCGATCTCATCTTCCTTAGCCAACGGAAAACATGGCGCCACTATAAAACATTTTCCTGCGCTACAGATGGGATGGGGCCGACCAACAGACCCCATCGCCATAAAAATAATATATAAATACATAAAAAATAAGACAGCAGAGATGTTACTGTGAGCGGAAGCGTCTGAGGATAGCGACCTTAGATTATATATGAGAAAATGTCTTATGGTATTTTTTTATCCGAATTCTGAAATATTTTTGTGGTGGAAATATTATAAAAAGGAAATATTCTTGTTACTAAAATATACTTTGTTTTTTTTCTTATCTATTATATTTGTTTTGTTTGTTTTAATGTTACGTTTTCTTCTCCTCCTTTTTATCTTCCTTTCCTTCCTTCCTCTAATTAATCTTCCTTCCTTTCTTCCTCCTCCTATCTTATTCCAGCTTTCCTCCTCTCTCCTGCCCTTCCTTCCTTTCCTCTCATTCCTTACACCGCTTCCTCTCTCTCTCTCTCTCTCTTAGTATCGTTTCTCCAGATAAAGAGGAACAACTCATCAACTCTCCTCCTCCTCCTCCTCCTCCTCCTCCTCCTCTTCTTCCTCCTCCTACTGCTCCTCTTCCTTTCATAATATTTTTGAGGAGGTGATGGAAGCCTGTCAAGATATAGTTCATCATCTCTTCCTCCTCCTCCTCCTCCTCCTCCTCCTCCTCCTCCTCTATCAATTACGACAAAGTTAATAACGTAACATAATCGTACTCGGCCCGCCCTTGTTACACCACTACCATTATTATTATTATTATTATTATTATTATTATTATTGGTGGTGGTGGTAGTGGTAGTAGTAGTCGGCAGTAGTAGTAGTAGTAGTAGTAGTGATAGTAGTAGTAGTAATAGTAATCGTAGTTGTCGTAGTAGTAGAAGTAGGTAGTAGTAGAAGTAGTAGTAGTAGTAGTAGTAGTAGTAGTAGTAGTAGTAGTAGTAGTAGTAGTAGTAGTAGTAGTAATAGTGGCTGGAGTAGGTAGGAAGACACCTACCGAACGGGCGCAAGCCACTCCCGGTGAGGTATATATGGGAGGTGAGAAGGGAGCTGAAGCCCTCCAAAGACCCTTCCCATGTCCTCACTAACCGTTTCCCTATTGTCTCACCAACACCGGAGAGTAGTTCAGCATGCTCTCTAAAGACAGATCCTCTCTTTATCCACACCACACTACATTCACATAACATATACACCTTTTTCCAAAATTCAAAATTCAAAATGGCTCAATTAAGCAATGCCTCGGAGTCCCCGCCTGGGACCAAAATTCCAGGAGGACTCCCCTTCTGGCTCCCGACCTGAGAGGTGCCTTGATAACTCCTCGAACTTCTTTCTTATCAATTTATGCAACATTTGCGGTCTTCGTTCTAATTTCCATTCTGTGGAACACCATCTCTCCTCCTCTAAGCCTCACCTTCTCTTCCTCACCGAAACACAGATCTCTGAGGCTACTGACATCAATCTCTACTCTGTTCCCTCCTACTATCTCTATCCTAAATTTCAATCCAAAGCTGGATGTTGCGCCTACGTGCGCAACGACATCACTTGCTCTCGTGCCCACGACCTTGACTCTTCTGAATTTTCCACCATCTGGTTAAGACTTCACTGTCATTCTATTACTAAATACATCTGTGCTGTTTATCTCACCTAATTCTACCAACTATGTAAAATTCTTTGACTATTTGAATTCTAAAGTGGAGCACATCTTGACCCACTCTCACTTCACTGAAACCTCCATCCTAGGAGATTTCAATGTTCACCACCAGCTTTGGCTTTCATCCTCTTTCAGTGACCATCCTGGTGAACAAGCCTACAACTTTGCTATCCTCAACGACCTAGAGCAGTTGGTCCAGAACCCTACACGTATTCCTGACTGTCTTGGAGATCGGCCAAACATTCTAGACCTCTTCCTTACCTCAAACCCTTCTGCTTATTCTGTCAAACTGTTCTCCGTTGGGCTCCTCCGATCACAATCTTATTTCTGCATCCTGTCCTATCGCTCCTGTACATCCTCTGACCCACCGAAGAGGCGATGCTTCTGGCATTTTGCATCAGCTCGGTGGGACGACCTGAGGATGTACTTTTCCGATTTCCCGTGGAATGATTATTGCTTCCAGGATAGAGACCCCTCTGTGTGTGCTCAGCGCATTACAGAGGTGATTGTCTCTGGAATGGAGGCATACATTCCTCGTTCTTTCTCTACTCCTCACGCTAAAAAGCCTTCGTTTAATCACGCTTGTTCTCGTGCTGTCAATGATAGAGAGGTAGCTCACAAAAGATACCAGAGCCTTCAAACTAATGCTAATTATGAACTTTACATTTCTGCCCGAAATCGTGCCAAATCTATTCTCCGACTAACCAAAAATTCTTTCATTAATAGAAAATGTCAAAACCTTGCTTTCTCTAACTCTTCCTGTGACTTCTGGCATCTAGCCAAAAACATCTCCTCCAACTGCACTTCTTCATCTTTCCCTCCACTCCTCAGTCTTGACGGCAACACTGCCGTCTCATCTATCTCTAAGGCTGAACTCTCTCAAACTTTTTCTAAAAACTCCACTCTGGACGATTCTGGGCATATTCCTCCTACTCATCCCCCCTCTGACTCCTTTATGCCTGTTATAAAGATTCTTCAAAATGATGTTTTCTATGCCCTCTCTGGCCTCAATCCTCAGAAGGCTTTTGGACCTGATGGTGTGCCTCCTATTGTCCTTATACACTGTGCCTACGTGCTGTCACACTGCCTTGTCAATCTGTTTCGCCTCTGCCTGTCAACATCTACCTTTCCTTCTTGCTGGAAGTATGCCTTCACACAGCCTGTACCTAAGAAGGGTGACCGCTCCAATCCTCAAACTACCGTCCTATTGCTTTACTTTCTTGTCTATCTAAAGCTTTGAATCAATCTCAACCGTAAGATTCAAAAGCACCTTTCCACTTCTGACCTTCTATCTGATCGCCAGTATGGGTTCCGCAAGGCGTTCTACTGGTGATCTCCTAGCCTTCTTAACTGACTCTTGGTCATCCTCTCTTAGCCGTTTCAGTGAAACTTTGCTATTGCGCTGGACATATCAAAAGCTTTTGATAGGGTCTGGCACAAATCTTGCTTTCTAAACTACCCTCCTACGGTTTCTATCCTTCTCACCGTACCTTTATCTCTAGTTTCCTTTCTGACCGTTCTATTTCTGCTGTGGTAGATAGTCACTGTTCTTCCCCTAAATCTATTAACAGTGGTGTCCCACAGGGTTCTGTCCTATCTCCCACTCTTTTTCTGTTGTTCATTGATGATCTTCTTTCCAAAACGAACTGTCCTATCCATTCCTACGCCGATGATTCCACTCTGCATTATTCAACTTCTTTTAATAGAAGACCCACCCTTCAGGAACTTAACGACTCAAGGCTGGAGGCTGCAGAACGCTTAGCCTCAGACCTTACTATTATTTCCGATTGGGGCAAGAAGAACCTGGTGTCCTTCAACGCCTCAAAAACACAGTTTCTCCACCTATCCACTGACACAATCTTCCAAACAACTATGCCCTATTCTTTGACAACACCCAGCTATCACCTTCCTCAACACTAAACATCCTCGGTCTATCCTTAACTCAAAATCTCAACTGGAAACTTCATATCTCATCTCTTACTAAATCAGCTTCCTCGAGGCTGGGCGTTCTGTACCGTCTCCGCCAGTTCTTCTCCCATGCACATTTGCTGTCCATATACAGGGGCCTTGTCCGCCCTCGTATGGAGTATGCATCTCATGTGTGGGGGGTCTCCACTCACACAGCTCTTCTGGACAGAGTGGAGGCAAAGGCTCTTCGTCTCATCAGCTCTCCTCCTCATACTGATAGTCTTCTACCTCTTAAATTCCGCCGCAATGTTGCCTCTCGTTCTATCTTCTATCGATATTTCCACGCTGACTGCTCTTCTGAACTTGCTAACTGCATGCCTCCCTCCCGCGGCCCCGCTGCACTCGACTTTCTACTCATGCTCATCCCTATACTGTCCAAACCCCTTATGCAAGAGTTAACCAGCATCTTCACTCTTTCATCCCTCACGCTGGTAAACTCTGGAACAATCTTCCTTCATCTGTATTTCCTCCTGCCTACGACTTGAACTCTTTCAAGAGGAGGGTATCAGGACACCTCTCCTCCCGAAACTGACTTATCTTTCGGCCACCTCATTGGATTCTTTTTAGGAGCAGCGAGTAGCGGGCTTTTTTTTTTTATTAATGTTTACTTTTTTGTGCCCTTGAGCTGTCTCCTTTGCTGTAAAAAAAAAAAAAAGTAGTAGCAGTAGTTGCAATAATGAAGGGAAAAAAAGATTAATATGATGGAGAAAAGAAAACGAAGCAAAAATAAAGATAAAAAAAAAAATATGATTATAAAGGAAATAGAAACATGATATGATGGAAAGAAAAAAAAAGATAAACAACAACAACAACAACAGCCATCCCAGTCACAAGTGTCATCCGCCATCATCATTCGTCTGACATCATCATCATCCATCTCTTCTGATCTTGTCAAAGCCAAAACTGAAAGAGAAGAGACACACAGAGAGAGAGAGAGAGAGAGAGAGAGAGAGAGAGAGAGAGAGAGAGAGAGAGAGAGAGAGAGAGAGGAAAGGAGGAGGAGGGAGGGAGGGGGTTAAACAAGAGGAAAGGAAGAATCTTTCTGTCTGTGTCAAAGCCAAGATGAAAGACACACAGAGAGAGAGAGAGAGAGAGAGAGAGAGAGAGAGAGAGAGAGAGAGAGAGAGAGAGAGAGAGAGAGAGAGAGAGAGAGAGAGAGAGAGAGAGAGAGAGAGAGAGAGAGAGAGAGAGAGAGAGAGAGCAATCACGAGTTTTGTCTATCTTTTTCTTTCTCTTTCGCTTTTTGTTACCTTTTGCAATGCTTTCAGATCTCGAGGTTAAAAGAGAGAGAGAGAGAGAGAGAGAGAGAGAGAGAGAGAGAGAGAGAGAGAGAGAGAGAGAGAGAGAGAGAGAGAGAGAGAGAGCGAGAGGGGGGAGGACCTGTGGCAGATCTAGAAAATAATTTGGGGGGCACTTTTTTATTTTTTTAATATAGCGGTGACACCCGTAACAAAATTTTCAATTAGATCACCGTTGGTCGGTTCACCCATAGTTGACCGTCTGTGTGATTTTATATGTTTAAGTGTAGAAAAACTTAATTCATCTGTAGCGGATGAAATGGGCAAAGTGGCTTAAATAAGTAATAATTTCTTTGTAACAGGATAATTTTGTGGGCACTGCTCATTTGGAACTAGTACTGTATTTGGCAAGGAGCTTTTAGGGACACAAGACCAACGTGATCTCCACATTCTGAATTCAGTGACACGTAATCATGTAAATCATCCAGGCCCAGAATTGGATCATTTAAGAGGTAGTCATTGTACATCAATAGCGACCAGCCGCACCTCTCTGAGCCCCCCTCTCCCCCTTGTCCAGTGCTCGCCCGATACGCGCACTAGACAAGTCAGCGAGGCGGAACTCGCAGAGCGTGAATATACTGTAGTGTAGATACTTGTTCTGAGGGAGGATTTCACGGTTTTGTTTTTTTTTCTTTTTTTTTTTTCGCTTTAGTTTTAACGCGAACTAGTAGATAAACATTAATTTATGCATTTTAATAATAATGATAATAATAATTATAATAATAATAATAACAATAATAATTATTACTATTAATTCCGTTATTAATTTTTTTTTTTTTTGGGGGGGGGCACGTGAACAGGTGCCCCCCCCTGGATCCGCCACTGCGATAGGCTAACCACCACCATTACCATCTCTCTCTCTCTTTCTCTCTCTCTCTCTCTCGGCAGCAAGTGTTAACAAGCATTCGACCCTCCCTCTAGTTTAACCCTCTCCCTCCCTCTCTCCTCTCCCTCCTTCCTCAAGCCTAACATCGGTACCCCACACCCCCCCTTATAGTTGCCTCCCCTTTCTCTTCTTAATCTCTTTCTCTTTGATATTTCTTTTCCACCATCACCACCACCACCACCACAACCACAACCACCACAACCATTTATCTCCCTCAACACCAAAACCACCACCACAATACCCCCCTCTTACCGCCCCCTCCCTCCATCACCAATTTCAAACACCACCACCACCACCACTAACAAAGCATTTAAACCTCAACCACCACCACTTCCACCACCACCAGTTTACATCCCTTGCCTCACCACCACCACCACCACCACCATCTAAGCCCCTCACCACCACAATCCTCCCCAACACCACACCCCCATCAATCCTCCCTTCAAAACTCTCCCTTTCTCTCTCTCCCTCCCCTGGGTGTTTCCTCTCTCCAAAGTTGTCTCCATGCATCCATCTCTCCTTCTCTCTCCCTCTCCAGGACTTTCCTCTCACTTACCTAATAGAAGACGAGGACGATGACGAGGAGGACGGGGGGCAACATCTCACACCCACTAAGGTAAGTCATGAACTGAGTGAATAACCGCCCTTCGTTTTCTTTTCCCCCCTCTCCCTCTCTCTCTCTCCCTTCCTCTTTATCTCTCTATCCTTCCCTCCTATTCCCTCTTTCCTCAATCTTTCCCCTCCTCCTCCTCCTCCTCCTCTTCCTCCTTCTTGTTATATATAGAAAGAAATCGAAACAAGAGGATAATGAAGATATAGAGGTGAAAAATGTGTACATAGAGATCTTGGTATAGAGTTGATATCACTTGTTTACATGGAAGATATAGAAGACTTGGCTGTTTTAAGGGGAGCCTTGTCTAAATTATGATATTCTACGTGTTATTGAGAGAGAGAGAGAGAGAGAGAGAGAGAGAGAGAGAGAGAGAGAGAGAGAGAGAGAGAGAGAGAGAGAGAGAGAGAGAGTCAGTATTGTCAGAATAAAAAGGTAATTGAGAGGGAAAGAAGGAAAGAGGAGAGGCGGGAAGGAAGATGAAGGGAAAGAGAAAGAGGGAGAGAGGAAGAGAAAAACAAGGAAAAGAAGACAACCAGACGAAAGGAAAACAGGGACAGAGGAAAAAGAGGAAAACGAAAACAAAACCAAAAAAAAGGAAAAAAATACGAACTTACCTCGAACTTAAAAATATACAAAAAACGGAAAAATAAATAAAAAAAACTAATATAAAAAAAAGAAAAAGAGCAAGAAGGAAAACTCAAAAATAATAAAGCATGCAACAAAAAACATTTATTATATATTATCACACATTGTTTACCCATCATTTATATTATATTTATTCATTTACTTATAAATTTCTCCATTACATTAATAGGGGAAGGAGGTGAGATAGGAGGAGGAAGAGGAAGAGGAGGAAGAGGAGGTAGCTTGAGGAAGAGAGAAAGAGGAGTGGAGGAAGGAGGAGGAAGATGAAACGTAACAGAAGAGGAAAAAGGAGGAGGAAGAGGAGGAGGAGGAAGAGGGTATGAAAGGAGGAGGAGCTTGAAGGAGAGAGAAATAGGGGTAGAGGAGGAGGAGGAGGACGAAGATGAAACGTAACAAAAGAGGAAAAAAGAGGAGGAGGAGGAGGAAGAGGATATGGAAGAAGGAGGAGGAGGAGGTAGCTTGAAGGAGAGAGAAAGAGGTGGAGGAAGAGGAAGGGGAGGAAGGAGAAATGGGAGAGAGAAGAGAAAGGAGAGACGGGCAAGAAAGGAAGAGAAGAGGAGGAAACGGAAAAAATGGAATAAAAAGAGGAAGAGAAGGAAACTGGAAGGAAAGAAGGAGGGAGATAAACAAGGGGGGAGGAGGGAGAGAAACAAAGGGGGAGGAAAGAGGGAAGAATGGGAAGATATGGAATGGAGTAGGAAGGAGAGTTGAGAGAGAGAAGAGGAGGAAGAGGAGAGAAAAAAAACAAAAGGAAGACACTGGAGGAGGAAGAAGATAAAAAAAATAGAGGAAGAGAAGAAACGAGAAAAACATAACAACATTGACAGGGAGGAAGAAGAGGAGAAAGAGGAGGAGGAAGAGGAGGAGGAAGAAGGAGAGTTAGGAGGAGGAGGAAGATGGTTTGAGGAGTGTTAGGGTTCCGGAGGTAGAGTCTAGCAGCACCTGGTCACCTGTGGGATAATTAGACGGATTAATTAGGGAGTTAATTAGCACCTCACACCTTTAATCAGCGCCTCACACCTGTCACGAGTCACCTGAGACCATCGTAACAGACCAGGGTGCCAGAAAACAGGGTGACAGAAAACAAGGTGATAGAAAACAGGGTGACAGAAAACAGGGTGACTAGAAACCAAATGATGAGAAACAGAGAACAAGGAGATAAAAGAGAGGGAGAAAGAGAGAGAAGAAGAGGGAGATAAAAGGAAAGAAAGAGAGGGAGGGAAAAAGGGAGAGAAAAGAGGGAGATAAAAGGAAAGAAATAGAGAGGGAGGGAGAGAAAAGGGAGGAATTTGAAAGCAGATGATGAAAAGGGAAGAAAAATATGATAAAAGAAGAAGAAAAAGGGAGAAAGAAGGGAGGAATTACGAACCAAATAAAGAGAGAAAGAGAACAAGGAGATAAAGGAGGGAGAAAGGGAGACAGAAAGGGAGGTTGAGAAGAAGAGATAAGAAGAGAGAAAGAGGGAATTAGAAAAGCAGATGATGATAACGAGGAAGAGAGAGAGAGAGAGAGAGAGAGAGAGAGAGAGAGAGAGAGAGAGAGAGAGAGAGAGAGAGAGAGAGAGAGAGAGAGAGAGAGAGAGAGAGAGAGAGAGAGGACAAGTGATAAATAATAAGTAATAAAAACGAAGAAAAAACAAATTATTACCCAAGGATAAACTAAATGAATGACAGACTAAAGAAAACGTAAATTACATCAGATAACACAAACGTAAACTATTATAAAAAGGTTAAATTGAGTAAATATATGCAAATAACACAAAACTCATCACTCACCTTAATTGAAACATATAAATACTACTACTACTACTATTACTACTACTACTACTACTATTACTACTACTACTACTGCTACTGACCAGATCGGAGGGCGCCCGTAGCTCCTTCCACGCCCACCAGACAAGGCAGCCCGTACTCCCTTGCCACGACCGCCCCTAGAAAGAGTTACATAGGTTATCCATAGATTCACATAGATCTAGATATTTGCATAGACAGATTTACATAGATTTATATAGATACTCAGACCCCAGTGACCCCAAAAATTACGCAGCCTGTCCTTAAATGCCTACAAAGAAAACTAGATAGAGAGAGAGAGATAGAGAGAGAGAGAGAGAGAGAGAGAGAGAGTCCAGATGCCTACAAAGAAAATACCTTAGAGAGAGAGAGAGAGAGAGAGAGAGAATAATAAGCAGTAAAAAGGATCGTATGAGGATTAAAGTGCCAAAAAGAAAACGAACTAAAAGAAAACGGAGAGAGAGAGAGAGAGAGAGAGAGAGAGAGAGAGAGAGAGAGAGAGAGAGAGAGAGAGAGAGAGAGAGAGAGAGAGAGAGAAAACAACTATAAAAAAAAATTAAACCAGAAAAAACGAAGAATAATGAAATAAATTAACTTCTTGCAGACTCCTTACGTTCTAAAGTTCTTACTTATAAACAAAAAAATAAAAATTGAAACAAAAAACAAGAAAAAATAACTTACACAACTAAAATCAAAAGAAAAAAACAAGAAAAATTGGAAAATAACTAAAAATGAACGCCCTACAGAGAGAGAGAGAGAGAGAGAGAGAGAGAGAGAGAGAGAGAGAGAGAGAGTTACCGTGTGAGAGCAGGCCGCCCAGCTCCGTCACCACGCCACTCAGCAAGGTGAAGTAAGGTGACCACCCAATGTCCGTGCTGACCGTCACTAGGATATCCCCAGCCTGGAGGAGGAGGAGGAGGAGGAGGTGGGTCAGAGGAAGAGGAGTATCATTGGTCATTTTATTCAACTATTCAATCACATTCTCTCTAATTCATTCACAATATCATTAAAAACTTTCAACATTCCTTTTCATATTTGTTTCCTATACATTTCTTCACAATCTATTTCTAACATTCAATTATTCATCTTAGAAGCATCTAGTCCATCTTTCTGCCCATCCCCTTTCTCTCTCTATCTCTATCCATCTGTCTTTCTATCAATCTCTTATCTAAGTAAACAAGAAACAAACCATCTAACTGTCTATTAACCTCTCTACCTCTATATATGTATCTATCTATATACTCTCCCATCCCCTTTCTCTATATCTGTCTCTATCCATCTATCTGTCTATCTATTATCTAAGTAACCAAGAAACAATCCATTTAAGTCTATTTTCCTCTCTGCCTCTATGTATCTATCTATCTGTATCTACCTAACCATCTCCCTTTCTCTTACCTGTATGGTGTCCGCATCGGCAATCCTCGTGATCACCCTTGCCGTGGCTTTCACCCTCCCCTGGTACACCGTCGAGCCCTTCAGTACGACGGTGCCTTCTTGTCTCCTGCCGGCACCCTCCTCGTCCTCTTCCTGTTCTCGGTTCTGTGTGAAGGAGGAGGAGGAGGAGGAGGGGATTGAGGTGTGAGATGGGTTAGGTTAGGTTAGGTTAGGTTAGGTTGATGCAGAAGGGAAGGGAGGAAGGGGGAGAAGGGAGAGGAGAGAAGGAGGGAGGGAGAAAAGGGAGGGAAATGGGAGAGGAAGGAGAGGAAATGGCAAAGGAAAGGGAAGGGACGAGAGGAAGGAAGAGAGGG
>NC_066519.1:12633231-12728231 GCF_024679095.1 Eriocheir sinensis
GTGTGTGTGTGTGTGCGTACCTTGAGGGCGCTGGGTACATCCGCAGACTCCACTCCGGTACAGGAAGACAACAACACAGCCATGTCCAAAATGTTGTCCGTGCTGAGTTCTGCAAGGAAGGAAGGAAGGAAGGAAGGAAGGAAGGAAGGAAGGAAGGGAAGGAGGGAGGGAGGGAGAGTAAAAGAAGGGAAGGAGGGAGGAAGAAAGCGAGGAAAGGAAGAAAGGAAGGAAGGAAGGAAGGGAGGGTAAAAGAAGGGAAGGAGGGAGGAAGAAAGCGAGGAAAGGAAGAAAGGAAGGAAGGAAGGAAGGAAGGGAGGGAGGGTGAAGAAATGGAAGGAAGGAAGGAAGGGAAGGAGGGAGGGAGGGAGAGTAAAAGAATGGAAGGAGGGTAGAAGGAAGGGAGGAAATGAAGGAAGGAAGGAAGGAAGGAAGGAAGGAAAGAAGGAAGGAGGGAAGGAAGGAAGGAAGGAAGGAAGGAAGGAAGGAAGGAAGGAGAGTAGGAGGGAGGATGAGAGGGAGAATGAACAGAAAGAAAAAAGGAAGGAAGGAAGAGAGAGAGAGAGAGAGAGAGAGAGAGAGAGAGAGAGAGAGAGAGAGAGAGAGAGAGAGAGAGAGAGAGAGAGAGAGAGAGAGAGAGAGAAAAAAGAAAAGAGACCAGTCAAGAAGAAAGAAAGAAGGGAAAAAAACAAGAAAGAAAAAGAAAGAAAAAAGAAAGAAAAAAACAAATGAGTCACTCCATCATAAAAATAAAAACAGGAAAAAGAAATAAAACAGAATATACCAAACACACACACACACACACACACACACACACACACACACACACACACACACACACACACACACACGTACCTTTCCTGCCCTCCGCCAACATTACAAAAGCGATGGATTGGGTGGTGGACGCGACTCGGCTGGAGGCCATATGGACCTTGGAAACCTGATAGACAGATAGATAGATAGTTACGATAGATAGACAAATAGAAAGATACAGGGATAAGAAGACAGAACCCCTCCCCTCCCCCCCCCACCCACCCACACACACACACACACACACACACGTAGTACCTCTAGGAGATCAGGGAGGCGTCTGTTGATCTCCGCATATAGAGCCTTGGCATTCACCGCCCTCCCTGGCTCCATTTGATAGTCTCTGTACTGCTCCTGGTACCTCCTCATCCTCCTCTGGGTCAGTCTCACTTTGTCCTGGGAGGGGGAGAGAGAGAAGGGGTGAAGTGAGGTGGGATCAGGATGTAAGGGAAGGGAAGGGAAGGGAAGGGATGGGATGGATTAAGAAGGGAAGGGAAGGGAGGGAATGGTAAAAGATGGGATGGGTTGGGAAGCGATGGTAAAGGGAAGGGATGGGAAGGGATGGGATGGGAAGGGTTGAGAAGGGAAAGGAAAGTGTTTGGAAGGGAAGGAAAGAGTTGGGAAGGGAAGGAAAGAGTTAGGAAGGGAAAGGAAGGGAAGGAAAGGTTTAGGAAGGGAAGGGATGGGAAGGAAAGGGAGAGGAAGGGATGGGATGAGTTAAGAAGGGAAGGAAAGGGTTAGGAAGGGAAGGGATGAAATGGGAAGGGAAGGGAAAGGAAGGGAAGGGTTGAGAAGGGAAAGAAAGGGTTAGGAATGGAAGGGATGGGAAGGGAAGGAAAGGGATGGGATGAGTTGAGAAGGGAAGGAAAGGGTTAGGAAGGGAAGGGATGGTAAGATAAGGGTTGGGATAGGATGGGAAGGGTTAGGAAGGGAAAGGACGGTAAGATAAGGAATGGAAAAGAAAGGGAAGGGAAGAGAAGAGACGGAAAGAGAAGGGATGGGAAGGGAAGAAAGAGGAAGTGAAGGGGTGAGATGGGAAGGAAGGGGAAGAAAGAGGTGGAAGGGGGAAGTATTGTGTATGGCTATAAAACAAGTTAGATGGAAAACAAATGATAAAAGGACATTGAACAAGTAAAAAGAAAAGTCGTATAAGTGAAATTAGCAGATGGAGGAGTGAACACATAGCTTGGCATTATAAGACTTTCGCTTCTCACATCAGCTCTTTCTAAAGGTCAAAGAGGGGGTCAGTCGGGTTCTAATGAGTGTTTCTTCAGGTTAATGGTACAGAAGAAGGCTCAAACTACTACCAGGGTCATAAAACTACCCCTGGAAATGCCCACAACTCCTACGAAAGCCTTGTCAAATATGTGTTTCTTCAGGTTCATGGTACAGAGGAAGGGTCAAACTAACACCAGGGTCATAAAACTACTCCTGGAAATGCCCTCAACTCCTACGAAAGCCTTGTCAAATATGTGTTTCTTCAGGTTCATGGTACAGAAGAAGGCTCAAACTACTACCGGGGTCATAAAACTACTCCTGGAAATGCCCTCAACTCCTACGAAAACCTTGTCAAATATGTGTTCTTGGGCGACGAAATGTCTTATTATACGACCCATAGAGTTAACAGGAGTCACATCAGCTCTTTCTAAAGGTCAAAGAGGGGGTCAGTCGGGTTCTAATGAGTGTTTCTTCAGGTTAATGGTACAGAAGAAGGCTCAAACTACTACCGGGGTCATAAAACTACCCCTGGAAATGCCCTCAACTCCTACGAAAGCCTTGTCAAATATGTGTTTCTTCAGGTTCATGATACAGAAGAAGGCTCAAACTACTACCGGGGTCATAAAACTACTCCTGGAAATGCCCACAACTCCTACGAAAACCTTGTCAAATATGTGTTTCTTCAGGTTAATGGTACAGAGGAAGGCTCAAACTACTACCGGGGTCATAAAACTACTCCTGGAAATGCCCTCAACTCCTACGAAAACCTTGTCAAATATGTGTTTCTTCAGGTTATTGGTACAGAGGAAGGCTCAAACTACTACCGGGGTCATAAAACTACTCCTGGAAATGCCCACAACTCCTACGAAAACCTTGTCAAATATGTGTTTCTTCAGGTTATTGGTACAGAGGAAGGCTCAAACTACTACCGGGGTCATAAAACTACTCCTGGAAATGCCCTCAACTCCTACGAAAGCCTTGTCAAATATGTGTTTCTTCAGGTTCATGGTACAGAAGAAGGCTCAAACTACTACCGGGGTCATAAAACTACTCCTGGAAATGCCCACAACTCCTACGAAAGCCTTGTCAAATATGTGTTTCTTCAGGTTCATGGTACAGAGGAAGGGTCAAACTAACACCAGGGTCATAAAACTACTCCTGGAAATGCCCTCAACTCCTACGAAAGCCTTGTCAAATATGTGTTCTTGGGCGACGAAATATCTTATAATACGACCCTATATAGAGTCAACAGGAGTATGTATGTATATATGTATGTATGTATCCATCAAAAGCTACATGTACACACCTAAGACCCCCCCTCCCCCACTCCAGCCCATTACGTACAAAGACCACCGTTAGAAGACTGCGCAGCTTGGCCCACAGTGTCGCCACCCCAAAACGGTCCCTCGCCCTCCGCAGCATCTCGGGGGTGGTGACGTAATGGCCGAAGACCGTCATGTCGAGAGCCTGGAACACCAACGCCCCCGCAGCCTCCTCGTCCGCCAGCCTTTGCATCGTCTGCGGGAAGGGGAAGAAGGAGTTAGGAGGGAGGGAAGATGAGGGTAGGAAAAGGAAAAGGGAGGAGAGGGAGATAATGGAAGAGGAAAGGGTGGAAGAAGAACTATCAGAAACTACGAAAATGCAAATGAGCTGAGTACGATAACTTGGCAACGCTGTCCCGAACCCTTCCTCCCTCCATCAAAACTCTCGTATCTACACAAATAACGATAGAAAATTAAAGTTATCGTTGAAACTCTTAAATATGGATGGTTTTCGTTCTGTTTCGCTAGTTAGGTTAGGTTAGGTAAGATTAGGTTATGTTATGTTATGTTAGGTTATCTGTCAGAAACTACGAAAATGCAAATGAGCTGAGTACGATAACTTGGCAACGCTGTCCCGAACCCTCCCTCAAAACTCTCGTATCTACACAAATAACGATAGAAAATTAAAGTTATCGTTGAAACTCTTATATATTGATGGTTTTTCGTTCTTTCTTCCTCTAGTTATCGGTCAAAAACTACGAAAATGAAAATGAGCTGAGTACGATAACTTGGCAACGCTGTCCCGAACCCTCCCTCAAAACTCTCGTATCTACACAAATAACGATAGAAAATTAAAGTTATCGTTGAAACTCTTATATATTGATGGTTTTCGTTCTTTCTTCCTCTAGTTATCGGTCAAAAACTACGAAAATGAAAATGAGCTGAGTACGATAACTTGGCAACGCTGTCCCGAAGCCTCCCTCCCTCCCTCCTCACCTCGTGCATGTTGAGGAAGACGTGGGTGTAGTAGGAGGGGCAGAGCACGGTGTGGTGGAGGTCAACCCCGCGCCACTGCAGCTGAAAAACGAGGTCGAGAACTCCGGCCACGAGACTGATGGAGAGGGGAGACGTGCTGCCCGGGAACACCTCGCTGGGGAAGGGGAGAAAGAGAGGGGTCAGAGATGGTGTGGATGCTACCTAAAGAGGGGAAAGGGGTCGAGGAGAAGTAGAGAGGGGTTAGGATTGTGTTTAGAGAGGCTGGAAGGAGTTAAAGAAAGAAAGAGGATATTTAGAAGTGGGAGAAAGGTTAAAAGAAGATCCCGATGGCAAAAGTGAAAGAAAGAGTGGAGAAGAAGGAGAAAGATATCGAGAAGACGACAAAGGGTTTAAAGAAGGCCTCGATGCCATAGAAGGGAGGAAGAGGGTGTTTAGAAGCGAGTGAAAGGGGTTTAGAAGAAGAGTAAAGGATATTGAAAAAAGAGAAAAGGAGTTAAAAGAGAATTAGAGGGTGTTTAGAAGCGTAGTAAAAAGGGTTTAGAAGAAGAGTAAAGGATATTGAAAAAAGAGAAAAGGAGTTAAAAGAGAATTAGAGGGTGTTTAGAAGCGTAGTAAAAAGGGTTTAGAAAAAGAGTAAAGGATATTGGAAAAAGAGAAAAGGAGTTAAAAGAGAATTAGAGGGTGTTTAGAAGCGTAGTAAAAGGGGTTTAGAAGAAGATAAAGGGTATTGGAAAAAAGAAAAGGAGTTAAAAGAGAATTAGAGGGTGTTTAGAAGCGTAGTAAAAAGGGTTTAGAAAAAGAGTAAAGGATATTGGAAAAAGAGAAAAGGAGTTAAAAGAGAATTAGAGGGTGTTTAGAAGCGTAGTAAAAGGGGTTTAGAAGAAGATAAAGGATATTGGAAAGAGGGAAAAGGCGTTAAGAGAATTAGAGGGTGTTTAGAAGCGTAGTAAAAGGGGTTTAGAAGAAGATAAAGGATATTGGAAAGAGGGAAAAGGAGTTAAAAGAGAATTAGAAGGTGTTTAGAAGATGGAAAAAGGTATTGTAAAGAGGGAAAAAGAATTAGAAGACAACATTGGTAAAAAGGGAGGAAAATCGAGTTAAGAAGATGGGAAAGGCGTATAAAAAGGAGTTACAAGAGAATTAGAAGGTGTTTAGAAGATGGAAAAAGGTATTGTAAAGAGGGAAAAAGAGTTAGAAGACCACGTTGGAAAAAGGGAGGAAAACCGACGTTAGAAAATGGGAAAGGCGTATAAAAAGGAGTTACAAGAGAATCAGAAGGTATTTAGAAGATGGAAAAAGGCATTCTAAAGAGGGAAAAAGAGTTTAGAAGAAGACAACGTTGGAAAAAGGGAGGAAAACCGACGTTAGAAAATGGGAAAGGCGTATAAAAAGGAGTTACAAGAGAATCAGGTGTTTAGAAGATGGAAAAAGGTATTGTAAAGAGGGAAAAAAGAGTTAGAAGAAGACCACGTTGGAAAAAGGGAGGAAAATCGACGTTAGAAAATGGGAAAGGCGTATAAAAAGGAGTTACAAGAGAATCAGAAGGTGTTTAGAAGATGGAAAAAGGTATTGTAAAGAGGGAAAAAGAGTTTAGAAGAAGACCACGTTGGAAAAAGGGAGGAAAATCGACGTTAGAAAATGGGAAAGGCGTATTAAAAGGAGTTACAAGAGAATCAGGTGTACCAACACATCTAGAAGATGGAAAAACACACATATTGTAAAGAGGGAAAAAGAGTTTAGAAGAAGACCACGTTGGAAAAAGGGAGGAAAATCGACGTTAGAAAATGGGAAAGGGATTTACAAGAGGCGAAATGGCTACAGAAAAGTCAACAACACCATCAACTATACCAACACATCTATAGACACGTAAACACACACACATATAGACACACAGAAACACCCACCATACCCCCCCCCCCCAACATTACCCCGTGTTCCCTTTGGTGATGGGCTCCTGGTCCGTGACGGTGCCTGAGTCCTGTTCGTGAATAAGCTCGTACTCTGTCCACGCGTTGAGGCTGGTGATGGGGCGAGCCTGCAACACCACCACCTGGCCCCCCTGCCGACGAGAGAAATGAAGTCAGTATTCGTTGACGGTTCCATCCCTCACATCACTAGTTTAAAAGGCCGAAGAGGAGGTCAGGGGGTTCTTTTTTAGGTTCACGGTACAGAGGAAGGGTCAGACTACCACCAGGGTCATTAAACTACCCCTGGAAATGCCCAAAACTACCATGCCAAATATGTGAGATAGAAAGAGATGGAGAACAGAAAAAAATCAAAGAAAGAAATCACATCACGAGTTTAAAAGGCCGAAGAGGAGGTCAGCGGGTTCAAATGAGTGGCTTTTTTAGGTTCACGGTACAGAGGAAGGGTCAGACTACCACCAGGGTCATTAAACTACCCCTGGAAATGCCCAAAACTCGGGGCTCTAATGACTGGGGGGTTTTAGGTTCACGGTACAGAGGAAGGGTCAGACTACCACCAGGGTCATTAAACTACCCCTTGAAATGCCCAAAACTCGGGGCTCAAATGACTGGAGAGTTTTAGGTTCACGGTACAGAGGAAGGGTCAGACTACCACCAGGGTCATAAAACTACCCCTGGAAATGCCCACAACTCCTATGAAAGCCTTGCCAAATATGTGAGATAGAGAGAGTTGGAGAACAGAAAGAAATTAACGAAAGAACAGAAGAAGGAAACAGGAAAAACATAATAAAAGAAGGAAAAGAGAGAATGAATTAAAGGTATGTGGGTGGGAAGGTGATAGAGAGATAGATAGATAGACAGAGATAAGAGAAAAGAAAGAAGAAAAGAAAGAAAGAAAGAAACAGAGGAAGAAGGAAGAGAACAGGAGGAGAAAGAATAGAGGAAGAAGGAATTAGTGGTATAAGAGAAAGAGAGATAGGGATAAAGAGACAGAGAAAAGAAAGGAGAAATTAAAGAAAGAAAAATAATCCCTATAATCTCTCTCTCTCTCTCTCTCTCTCTCTCTCTCTCTCTTATATCACAGGACGATAAGCTTGAGAGAGAGGGGTCAAATATGTCGACCTCAGAGATACTATATCTATCTTTATATCTCTCTCTCTCTCTCTCTCTCTCTCTCTTAGTAACCTCTTTCTACCCGGTTTAAAGGTCGAGAGAGAGAGAGAGAGAGAGAGAGAGAGAGAGAGAGAGAGAGAGAGAGAGAGAGAGAGAGAGAGAGAGAGAGAGAGAGAGAGAGAGATGCCTGGGAACAGCATTATCTTCCCTACAATCATTATCTTATCTCTATCTTTATCTTTACAGTGTCACGTGACTTATTATATACAGGTTCATATAAATTATGTACCATTATTTTATTTTATTTATTTTTTCTATATTTTTCTCTATCATTTTCTTTATCAACTTGTTTCCCTTTTCTTTTTCGTAATCTTTCTCTTTCCTCCTCCTCTCCTTCTTCTCCTCCTCCTCCTCCTCCTTTTCCTCTCCATTTCTTTCTCTTTAAACGTTCCTTTCACATGTTTTCCCCTTTTCCTCACCTCCCTTTCTCCCTTTTTCCTCCCTTCCCTTCCCTTTCGTACCCTCAAGAACTAAACTACAACCCTTCCCCTTTTAACCTTCCCCTTTTCCCTATTTTACGTTCCCTTTCTTACCTTCAGGAGGGCAAACAAACATCACACTCCCTTAAACTCCCTCTCTTTCCCTGCTCCCCTTCCCTTCCGTACCCTTAAGAACTAAAATACAACCCATTCCCCTTTTAACCTTCCCCTTTTACGTTCCCTTTCTTACCTTCAGGAGGGCAAACAAACATCACTCTCCCTTAAACTCCCTCTCTTTCCCTTCTCCCCTTCCCTTCCGTACCCTCAAGAATTAAAATACAACCCATTCCCCTTTCAACCTTCCCCTTTTACGTTCCCTTTCTTACCTTCAGGAGGGCAAACAAACATCACTCTCCCTTAAACTCCCTCTCTTCCCCTGCTCCCCTTCCCTTCCGTACCCTTAAGAATTAAAATACAACGCATTCCCCTTTTAACCTTCCCCTTTTACGTTCCCTTTCAGGGCCTTTCTTACCTTCAGGAGGGCAAACAAACATCACTCTCCCTTAAACTCCCTCTCTTCCCCTTCTTCCCTTCCCTTCCGTACCTTCAGGAGCGCGAACTCAACGTCCCTGGGCCCGGCGAAGGCTTCATGCAGGAACAGCGCCACGCGGGCCAGTCTGAGGGCGGCGGCGTCACTCACACAAGCTTGCTGCCGTTCCTCCGCGCCCACAGCCACCTCCTCCGTGCCTCCGCCCTCTGTGTATGTGTGTGTGTGTGTGGAGGGAGAGAGAGAGAAAGGGAAGGAGAAGGAGAGAGAGAGGAAGGGTATGAGTGAGTAAGGAGTAGCTGCCTTTTCTCAATAACTACAATAAACAAGCTAAATAAATGATATATGATAAGTAAAGCCACAAGTCACCACACTCGGGCTCGTCACCTACCCTTGAGCACACACTTGGAAGCCTTGCCGCCCACTGACCGCTTGGAGACCCTGAGAGCGTCCCGCCAACTCCTCCTGACGATCACGGTGTCAGGCTCAGAGGCCCCCGAGACCACGCTCTGAAGAGGGACGACGAGGAGGATAAAAAGGACGAGGAGAACGAGGAGGAGGAAGACGAGGAAGAGAAGGAGGGATAAAAACGAGAAGGCTGTATTAGAGAAGATTAGAATGAGGGAGTTTTGTGTATCTAGTTGAATTATTTGCTTGAAAAGGATTGGAAACGGTAAAATAAAGAGTAGAATTAGAAAGAAAGGATTGAAAAGAGTAGATGGAGTTAGAAAGATAGGATTGAAAAGGATAAATAGACTTAGAAAGAAAGGATTGAAAAGGATAAATAGAGTTAGAGATAAAGGATTGAAAAGGGTAGATGGAGTTAAAAATTTGAAAGAAAAAAATTGCCGAGAAAAATTAAGTTAAAAAAAAAGGAAAAATGTCAAAAGATACTAATTCAAAAAATGTCAAAGAAAGTTAAGCTGAAATTGGTAAACTAGAATGGTCACACACACACACACACACACACACACAGACTCCATCCCCCACAACCCACAACCCAACCCCCCCATCCCCTTCTCCCAACATCCCCGCCCCCCCATACCCACCTCGCCCCCCTCCCTCCCCTCCCCTCCCACACCCACCTCCCTCCCCTCCTCACCCCTCACCCCCACACCCACCTCGCCCAGCCCGTAGTTAGCTGTAATGGTGATGGCCGAGGGGTCGCCGGTGATGGGGTCAACCGTGAACATGACCCCCGCCGCCGCCGCCACCGCCATCTCCTGCACCACCACCGCCATGCCCGACTCCACCGGCTGACCGCGCTGCCTAAAGGGTGTTGGATCGGGTGTTAAGAGGTATGAATGGCTTTTAATGGGTTTGGATGGTTTGTAATAGGTTTTTATGGGTTTTAATGAGTGATAATGAGTTTTAATTGGTTCTAATGGGTTCTAATGGATTCTAGTGGGTGCAAGAAGGTTCTAATGGGTTTTAAGGGGTTCTAATGTGTTTCAATGGATTTTAAGGGGTTTTAATGGGTTCCAGTGGGTTTTAATGGGTTCTAATGTGTTCTAATGGGTTTTAATGGGTTCTAAAAGGTTTTAATGCGTTCTAATAGGTTTTAATGGGTTCTAATGAGTCCTAATGGGTTTTAATGGGTGACAATGAGTGATACTGGTTTTAAATAGGGTCATGGAAGGGGTGTTAATGGGTTCTAATGGTTTAATGGGAGGGTTTTACGACGGTTAATATAATGGTTTTAATTGGAAAGTGCTATGAACTTTAACGTAATGGTTTGAATTGGTTATAATTGTCTATTACTACTACTATTACATTTACGATTACTA
Source organism: Eriocheir sinensis (assembly GCF_024679095.1). Classification (NCBI taxonomy): domain Eukaryota; kingdom Metazoa; phylum Arthropoda; class Malacostraca; order Decapoda; family Varunidae; genus Eriocheir; species Eriocheir sinensis. Next base: position 12,643,366 of record NC_066519.1, read on the forward strand.
CCATTCACATTACTACTACTACTACTACTACTACTACTATTTTTATTTTTACTACTATATAAATGATACCTCCACCCATGTTTATTTTCCCGACACATAATCTACTTCTACTACTACTACTACTACTACCATTTCTCCTTCTCCTCGTGCTCACCTCCTGTACTCGACGCTGTGGTAGGCGAAGAGGGAGGCCCAGCAGCGCGTGAGGGCCTTCAGGAGGTCCCGCCGCCCCGCCACCCCCAGCACCGTCTCGTTCTGCCCCGCCGCCGACGTCTCCGCCCCGTCCTCGCTGCACCCCGATGACCTCACTGCCACCCTGCACGCACACACGCACACACACACACGGGTTGTTAATACGTACACACACACATACACAGGGTCTTAGTACATACACATACATACACACGAGCTGGTGGTATCTTACACACATATATACATACAGCTTGGTAAATACACACACACACACACACACACACACACACACACACACACGCACACACCTAGTTTTCTCCACGTCCAGAACCTCCTCCAGGGATGTGAACAGCTCCTCCTGCACCTCCTTGCACACCTGGACCCCCTTACACATATTCACGGCCCTGGGGAAAGAGAGAGAGAGAGAAAGAGAGAAAAATGACATACTATTGTTATAATTTATGATCTGTTTATCTTTGTCTAATCTCACTCACTCACTCTTAAACTCTCCCCTGCACACGACTTTCTACTCTTGCTAATCTCTGTCCCATCCAAATCCCTTCTGCAAGAGTTCACCAGCATCTTCATTCTTTTATCCCTATACTGTCCAAATCCCTTCTGCAAGAGTTAACCAGCATCTTCATTCTTTTATCCCTATACTGTCCAAATCCCTTCTGCAAGAGTTAACCAGCATCTTCATTCTTTTATCCCTATACTGTCCAAATCCCTTCTGCAAGAGTTAACCAGCATCTTCATTCTTTCATCCCTATACTGTCCAAATCCCTTCTGCAAGAGTTAACCAGCATCTTCATTCTTTTATCCCTATACTGTCCTAATCCCTTCTGCAAGAGTTAACCGGCATCTTCATTCTTTCATCCCTATACTGTCCAAATCCCTTCTGCAAGAGTTAACCGGCATCTTCATTCTTTCATCCCTGTACTGTCCAAATCCCTTCTGCAAGAGTTAACCAGCATCTTCATTCTTTCATCCCTATACTGTCCAAATCCCTTCTGCAAGAATTAACCAGCATCTTAATTCTTTTATCCCTGTACTGTCCAAATCCCTTCTGCAAGAGTTAACCAGCATCTTCATTCTTTCATCCCTATACTGTCCTAATCCCTTCTGCAAGAGTTAACCAGCATCTTCATTCTTTTATCCCTATACTGTCCAAATCCCTTCTGCAAGAATTCACCAGCATCTTCATTCTTTTATCCCTATACTGTCAAAATCCCTTCTGCAAGAGTTAACCAGCATCTTCATTCTTTTATCCCTATACTGTCCAAATCCCTTCTGCAAGAGTTAACCAGCATCTTCATTCTTTCATCCCTATACTGTCCAAATCCCTTCTGCAAGAATTAACCAGCATCTTCATTCTTTTATCCCTATACTGTCCAAATCCCTTCTGCAAGAGTTCACCAGCATCTTCATTCTTTCATCCTTGTCCCATCCAAATCCCTTCTGCAAGAGTTAACCAGCATCTTCATTCTTTTATCCCTATACTGTCCAAATCCCTTCTGCAAGAGTTAACCAGCATCTTCATTCTTTCATCCCTATACTGTCCAAATCCCTTCTGCAAGAGTTAACCAGCATCTTCATTCTTTTATCCCTATACTGTCCAAATCCCTTCTGCAAGAGTTCACCAGCATCTTCATTCTTTCATCCCTATACTGTCCAAATCCCTTCTGCAAGAGTTAACCAGCATCTTCATTCTTTTATCCCTATACTGTCCAAATCCCTTCTGCAAGAGTTCACCAGCATCTTCATTCTTTTATCCCTATACTGTCCAAATCCCTTCTGCAAGAGTTCACCAGCATCTTCATTCTTTCATCCTTGTCCCATCCAAATCCCTTCTGCAAGAGTTAACCAGCATCTTCATTCTTTTATCCCTATACTGTCCAAATCCCTTCTGCAAGAGTTAACCAGCATCTTCATTCTTTCATCCCTATACTGTCCTAATCCCTTCTGCAAGAGTTAACCAGCATCTTCATTCTTTTATCCCTATACTGTCCAAATCCCTTCTGCAAGAGTTCACCAGCATCTTCATTCTTTCATCCCTGTCCCATCCAAATCTCTTCTGCAAGAGCCAACCAGCATCCGCGCTCTTTCGTCCCTTCCACTGGCAAATTCTGGAACAGCCTTGAGTCCTTCGTCATATATTTCACAAGCTTCTAATTCTTCCTCCAAAATCCTCTCTCTTCTCCTCAGCCTACCTCGCGCAGGCCTCCTTCAGCCTGGCCGCTTGTCCCGCCGCAGAGGCCATTCGCAGGTTCCTGATGGCTTGCTGCAGGTCATGACACGCCGCCAGCTGCACCTCCCAAGCCCGAGCTGTCACCACTACTCCAGGGGGCACCTCGAACGGCTCCTGAAGGGGGTGTGAAAAGAGCGTAGAGTTAGTGGGGAAGGAGAGAGAATTTAAACGTAAGAGCTTGGAGATAAATGCTTAGTAGGTTGAAAGGGAGAATTTAGGAGAAAAAAAGTTAAAGGTGTTAGTGGTTATGGGTTTGTGGTTCTAGGGGTTAGTAGTTAGAGGTTATCAGTGATTATATTAGGTTAAGAAGAATATGGAAAGAATGGGTTTGTAATAAGAAGGAATGGATAGGTTAGGAAGGATATGGAAAAGATTGGATAGAAAGGATATTGAAAGGATAGGTAAGTTCAGATATTGAAAGGATAGGTTAGGAAGGATATAGAAAGAATAGGATAGAAAAGATAGGTAGGATTAGTAAAAGAGAAGGAAAAAGAAGAAGATGAAAATAAATACTGGAAGAGGAGGAGGAGGAGGAGGAGGTGGAGGAAGGAGAGAGGAAACTTACAGAAGAGATAAGGAAAGATAAGAAGAAACAGAGTGACAGACAGACAGACAGACAGAAAGATAGACTTATCACTCGGGTCACAAAACACGTGAAGACAACAGACTCATTATAAAGTCCACAAAGATTAAGATTATGAACACACACACACACACACACAGACACACACACACACACACTCCCTTTCCTTCCCTTTCTCTCCCCCCTTTTTCCTCCCTTTCCCTTCCTCCCTCCCCCTCCCTTTCCTTCCCTCTCCCTCCCTTTCCTTCTCTCTCTCCCCCTCCCTTTCCTTAACTTTCCCTCCCTTCCCTTTCCCTCCCTCCTTCCCTCCCTCCCTCCCTTTCCCTTCCTTTCCTTCCCTTTCCATCCATCCCCCTCCCTTTCCCTCCCTTTGTTTCCCTTTCTCTCCCTTTCCTTCCCCCTCCCTTCCTTTCATTTCCTTTCCCTCCCTTTCCTTCCCTCTCCCTTCCCTTTCCCTCCCTTTCCTTCCCTTTCCTTCCCTCCCTTTACTTTCCTTCCCTTTCCTTCCCTTTCCTTCCCTTACCTGCTCAGGCTCAAGCAATTCCTTATAAGCCGTCAGCATGGCCAGAGACGCGCCCTTGCCCCCCGCCAAGCTGAGGTCCCGGCACCGAGGGTCTTCCAAGGGCACCACCAAGGGTACACCGCCTAACGCCCAGCCTGCCGGAGCCTCCACTAAGGGTAAGCTCTCCCTTTCTGGCACGGGGCACAGCGCGGTGTATCTGGGAAGGGAGAAAGAGGGTGAGTGAAGAAAGGAGAAAGGGTGAGGAATGGAGGAGAAAGAGGAGAGAGAAAAGAAGGGGTAAGGGAGAGAAAAAGGGTTAAGAAAGGAGGAAAAAGAGGAGATGGAGGGAGAGGAGAATGAGCGAATAAAAAGGAAGAGGAGGAGATGGAGGAGGAGGAGATGAAAGAGGAGGAGTAAGAATGAAAAGATTAAAGAAATGAAAACAGGAAGAAGGAGAAAAGGGAGGAAGAGAAGAGAGAAAGAGAGAGAAGGAAAAGAACGAGGAGGAGGAGGAGGAAGAAAGAGGAGGAGGAAAAAGAAATACCAACAGGAAAATAAAGAAGGAAGGAAGAGAAGGAAAAGAAGAAGGAGAGGAGAGGAGAGGAGAGGAGGAGGAGGAAGAAATGAATATAAAAAAGAAGTTAAAGATATCAAGGAGGAAACACACACACACACACACACACACACACACACACACACACACACACACACACATTCCCCTCTCTCTCCCCCCTTCCCTCTTTTCCCCTCTCTCCCTCTCTCCCCTTCCTAACCCCCCTCTTTCTCTCCCCTCCTCTCCTTCCCCTTCTCCCTCCAAACCCCTCCTCTTCCCTTCCCCCTCTTCCCCTCCCTCCCTCCCTCTCTCCCTTTCCTAACCCCCCTCTTTCTCTCCCCTCCTCTCCTTCCCCTCCTCTCCCCTTTCCCCTCTCCCCCCCTTCTCCCCCTCCCCCTCACCTCCGGGACAGCGTGGTCATGGCCCGGCCGTAAGTGTGGGAGGCTGCGGCGGGGGCGTTGTAGACCGTGTGCTCGCAAGTCCAGGGGTCACCGGTGTGATACTTGACCCCGCGCTGACCCAACTGCTGCCACACCTCGTAACTCTGACCCCCGGCTATGGGAAGGAAGGGAGAGGGAGGTTAGAGTGGGGAGGATAAGGAAGTGGGGGAGAGGAGATAAGAATATAAGAACGTAAGGAGTCTGCGAGAGGTATAGTGGGATTCATTATTTCATCCCTATACTGTCCAAATCCCTTCTGCAAGAGTTCACCAGCATCTTCATTCTTTCATCCCAATAATGTCCAAATCCCTTCTGCAAGAGTTCACCAGCATCTTCATTCTTTCATCCCAATAATGGTCAAATCCCTTCTGCAAGAGTTCACCAGCATCTTCATTCTTTCATCCCAATAATGTCCAAATCCTTTCTGCAAGAGTTCACCAGCATCTTCATTCTTTCATCCCCATACTCTCCAAATCCCTTCTGCAAGAGTTAATTAACATCTTCATTCTTTCATCCCAATAATGTCCAAATCCCTTCTGCAAGAGTTAATTAGCATTTTCATTCTTTCATCCCCATACTCTCCAAATCCCTTCTGCAAGAGTTAATTAGCATTTACATTCTTTCATCCCCATACTCTCCAAATCCCTTCTGCAAGAGTTAATTAGCATCTTCATTCTTTCATCCCAATACTGTCCAAATCCCTTCTGCAAGAGTTCACCAGCATCTTCATTCTTTCATCCCTATACTGTCCAAATCCCTTCTGCAAGAGTTCACCAGCATCTTCACTCTTTCATCCCTATACTGTCCAAATCCCTTCTGCAAGAGTTCACCAGCATCTTCATTCTTTCATCTCTATACTTTCCAAATCCCTTCTGCAAGAGTCAATTAGCATCTTCATTCTTTCATCCCTTTCGCTGGCAAACTCTGGACCAGGGAGAAAACGGAAGAAAGGGAGAGTAAGGGAGATGAAAAGGATGTGGAAGAGAGAATATTGAGAGGAAAAGGGAGGAAGAGGAGGGAGGGGAGGAGAGACAGAAGGGGTAGAAAAGGAGAAACAGAGAGGGAATGAAAGAAGGAAGGAAGGAGTGAGAGATAAATGAGTGTGTGAGATTGATGCAGAGGTAAAGAAAAGGAGGAAAAGAAAAAAATTGATGAGAAAGAAAGAAAAGAGGAAGAAAATTAAATAACAATAGTAAATAGTGTAAAAAAAAAAACATACCTTACATAAATACTTACAATGAGAAAAGAAAACAAAAAAAATAACAACAAAAATTCTGATAGCAATGATAATAATAATAATAATAATAATAATAATAATAATAATAATAATAATAATAATAATAATAATAATAATAATAATAATAATAATAATAATAATAATAATAATAATAATAACAATAATGACCTCACCTGTAAACTTAATCAGCAGGTTATTTCCAAGAGCCCCGAGTCTGTCCAGCTTGTTGAGGTCAAGGTCACACGCTGTCATGACCTGTAGGCGACCTGAAGACTTCCGCAGGTAACCACTCATGTACCTGGGAGGGAGGGAGGGAGGAGGGAGGGAGAGAAACGACAGGGATAAGGAGGGAGAATAAGGGAGATAAAAGAAGGAAGAGATGAAAATATGGAAGGAGAATGAGGAGGGAATGACAAGAGAGGAGAAAGGAGGGAAAAGAAAGGGAGGAGGAGAGATGGAAATAAGAAAGGAGAACGAGGAAAGAGAGAGAGAGACAAGAGAAGAGAGAGGAAGGGAAGAAGTGAAAGGGAAACAAGGAAAAAGAAGGAACGAGAGATGAATGGAGGAGGAAGAGAGGATAGAGACGAAGGGAGGAGAGAGAGAGAGGATAAGAAGGAGAAGGGAGGGAGGGAGAAGATGAGGAAGGGAGAGGAAAAGAGAATGAGAGATATTATATTAGACGAAAAAGTAAGACAATGAAGATATTACCACACAACCACCACCTCCACCACAACCATTTAAAGCAAACACACAACCACCAACCAAAATATCACCAACAACACCAATGACAAATCCAACTCACTGTGGGCCGGACGGGGACTTGCATCGGGCCCTGAAGGAGAGTTGGTCCCCGTTGTCGAAGTAGATCCTCGTGCTCAGACCCACCCCCACGACCCTCGGCAGCCCCCATCTGGGTGTGGAGGTTAGGTTAGGTTAAGTTAGGTTAGGGAGGGAAGGAAAGGAGAGAGAAGGGGAGGGGAGGGGAGGGAAGGGAAGGGAAGGGCAGGCAAGGGAAGGGAAGGGGAATGCCCGCAGACCACTCAGCCACTTATCAATGACGGTTAGGTTAGGTTAGGTTAGGGAGGGAAGGGGAGGAGAGAGAGGGAGGAGGAGGAAGGGAAGGGAAGGGAAGGGATTTATCTATCTATCTATCTATCTATCTATCTATATCTCTATCTCTATTTATCTATCTATCTATACATCTATATTTATCTATCTATCTATCTATATATCTATATCTATATATCTATATATCTATCTATCTATATCTATATCTATCTATATATATATATATATATATATATATATATATATATATATATATATATATATATATATATATATATATATATATATATATATATATATATATATATATATATATATATATATATATATATATATATATATATATATATATATATATATATATATATATACATATCCCTCACCTGTGTCGCCGCGGGCCCCTCAGGTACCAGGTGTCGAGGGGCTCATCCGCACGCAGACGTATGGTGCCGTGCAGACACCCCCACTGCTCGTAGCCGTCCCGCTCCTCCTCCCTGGGACAAGACCGAGACCAAGAGCATCAGCAGCGAAAGATTACTTAGGAGTGGAACAAGGAAAAGGAAGCCCCGCAGTGTGTCAGCTGGTATGATGGAAGCCTGGGTGGTGATCTTCTCTTCCAAGCTCGAGCGCAGTGTGTGAATGTGAATGCAAGAAATTACAGGTGGTCTGAGTCCCGCAGCAAAGTGTCAGATGTGTGACAGGGGTGTGGATGAAACTGTCGTGCATGTGATACTGGTGTGTGGGAGGTACCGGAGAGAAAGGACGGAGATGATGAGGGTGGCACTGAGTGAGATGGGCTGGGATGTGAATGGGAGGATTGCAAGGACGGAGAGGGAATGGATGCTGCTGCTGCTGGGACTGAGTGGTGAAGCAAATGAGAGAATTATAGAAGCCATGAAGAGTTTTCTGGAAAAGATGTAGTGTGCAAGAAATAGGGAATTGGAAGATTTGTAATGGATACTGCTTGTGTTGTTTTATTTTTATAGGTTGTGCCGATGCGAAAGCTCCCAAGCCTTGGAACTCTGCCGCCGCCGCCTTAGGAGCAAATGCAGGGGTCTCTCGGGTCTCCCAAGCGCTCCCAAGGAAGGTTCCAAGCGTCAGACTGTAAACATGGCAGCCCGTGAACAATCCCGCCAGCACCGACCAAGGAATTTTCGCTCGAGAAGGGACATCTTTAACGAGTACGATGACACCGAGTTCAAGAAGAGGTACAGGGTGGATCGTGCTGGCCTGTTGTTCGTCACTGACTTGGTGCGACACGTGACTGGCAATAGGACTGAGAGGAGCCGTGCAGTCACAGCGGAGCTGAAAGTGGCGTTGACCCTGCGATACCTCGCCGCCGGGAAATGCAACAGTGCAGCGCAGATGACTTTGGAGTTTCCCGGGCCACAGTCAGCAGAATCATCACCCAGACCGTGGATGCTCTCGTGACACAAGAGAATATGAGGCGGTTCATGAGCTTTCATTTAAACATTTAACCCTTCCACTGCAATGGGACCTGACTCTGTTCATCCAGTATTACTAAAACATTGCTCCACTAATTTAGCATATCCTCTGTTTAAAATATTCGTTTCATCTATAAATTCGGGGGAGATTCCTGAAATTTGGAAAAAATCTTCAGTAGTACCTATTTTCAAGAAAGGTAAACGAAGTGATCCTCTTAACTATCGCCCAGTAAGCCTCACTTCTGTTGGCTGTAAAATTTTAGAGAGAGTAATTGTTGCTGCACTGCATAATTATTTGGAAGCCAATTCAATACTGAATGTCAACCAGTTTGGTTTTCGCTCTGGCAAGTCTGTGGAGGATCAGCCCTTACTTACGTATGATGCAGTCTCTGAGTGGATGGACACGGGCAATATGGTTGACCTTATTCTCTTTGAATTTTCAAAAGCCTTCGACACTATTAATCACCAGATTCTATTTACTAAACTTAATTCAGTGGGCATTAAAGGTGCTATTCTATCTTGGATCAAGACATTTCTGTCCCATAGGACTATGGAAGTTGTAGTGGGCGGACAGATCAGTTCTTCATTTCCAGTAATTAGCGGTGTGCCACAGGGTTCTGTGTTAGATCCTACTCTTTTCCTTATTTACATAAATCACATCTCCAATACTTTAGTATCAAACATAAAATTATTTGCTGATGATCTAAAACTTTATCTTCTGATAAAGCCTCAGAGCCTTAATACAGTGTTGGAGGGCATTAGTATTGTCCAAAGAGATATTGATTCTTTAATTAAAGTTGCAGAATCTTGGGACTTAAAGATTAATGCTGACAACACTAAACTCATGAGCTTTGGCACCGACCTCCGTCAGTCTTATGATTTGGGCCCGTATTCATTTTATATTGTTAAAGGCAAATCTCAGTTTTGCTGCAGTAGATCTCGGCATAACCATTGATCCATCATTAAGATTCCATCACAATATCCAATCTGTAGTGTCAAAGGCTGCTGGTTTGTCATATTCCTTTCTTAAGTCAACCTTGTGTCGCTCACCTTCCTTTATGGTTAAACTATTCATTACACATGTACGTCCACTTCTTGAATTTGCATCCCCAGTATGGAACACAGGTTATTATTACTGACTTATCTCTTCTAGAATCAGTTCAGCGTCGATGGACTAAGCTTATCACAGGTTGTGAGACTATGTCTTATGATCAGCGACTTAAAACTTTAGATCTTTACTCTGTGAAAGGAAGACTATTGCGTGCAGATATTATTAAATGTTGGAAGATCTTCAATGGTATGTCAGCTATATCACCTACAGATCTATTCACCATGGCACCAACAAGGGATATTACTAGAGGGCACAAGTTCAAAATTTTTGTTCCTCACAGCACTTGCGAAGCCAGACATAGATTTTTCTCAGTTCGTGTGGTGAGGCTGTGGACTCTCCCAGAAGGCAGAGAGTCAACCAACCTAAACTCTTTCAAGAAGGGACTTGCTGAGTTCCTGGGAGACACTTTATTTCATTACTGAGCTCAATCTACTTATTACCATTCTAAACAGGCTTTTAGCACACTTTCCAGTCTTATCTTTCTTTGTCTTGGATTTCTGTTGTTCTCTAATACACAAGACTGGCGTGCTAGCCACTGTGGGGTTCCCTCCAAGGGAGCCCAACCAGGTAAGAACCAGGTAAGCAGCAGAGAATGAAGGCGGAGTTTGCCGAAATTGCTGGTTTTCCCAGTGTGGTGGGTGCTGTTGATGGCACCCACGTAAGAATAGTGGCCCCACATGAGCACGAAGACAAACTACCACAGCATCAATGTGCAAGTGTTATTTGATGCACAGTACAAGCTGCGGGCCATGGTGGCAAGGTGGCCAGGGTCTACTCACGATTCACTAAATGTTTGTCTACACCGTGGTGCCGTTGAAGATGCAGACGGAACAAAAATACATGCACATATTCCTTACAATGAAGATACTATCGCTATATTTCAACTAAATATCAATTGTTTATATTTATAATTCTATAATTATGCATAAGAAGTGTAATTTAGGTTAATTGAAGACATATTAAACGTCAAAGCGACGCGGAAGATTGGCAACGCTGGTTACTCCCAAGATCGCCCCCAATCCTACTTGGAAGTGCCTGTGGCGCGGTGATGAAACGCACCCAAGAAATTCTCCCAACTGCGCGTAACGTCACCACGCTTGGGAGAGCACTATGATGAAACCCACCCCTGACTCTCTCACCTGTACAGCAAGAGCAAGAGCAAGAGAGAACATAAGAACACACGAACATAAGAATCTATTTCCCAAGGCCACAAAGGAAATGAGTCGGGTTCCCATGAGGTGTGTTTCACGTTCACGGTATAGAAGTCTTGTCAAACTATCACTGAGCTCATAAAACTACCCATGGCAATACTAATACAGCCTCTACGAACGCTTTATCAAATATGTGCGTTGTGAGTAAATCCCAAGGCCACAAAGGAAATGAGTCGGGTTCCCATGAGGTGTGTTTCACGTTCACTGTATAGAAGCCTTGTCAAATGACCACTGGGCTCATAAAACTACCCATGGCAATACTAATACAGCCTCTACGAACGCTTTATCAAATATGTGCGTTGTGAGTAAATCCCAAGGCCACAAAGGATATGAGTCGGGTTCCCATGAGGTGTATTTCACGTTCACGGTATAGAAGCCTTGTCAAATGATCACTGGGCTCATAAAACTACCCATGGCGATACTAACACAGCCTCTACGAACGCTTTATCAAATGTGGGTTTGTTGTGAGTATATCCCAAGGCAACAGAGATAAGTTGGGTTCCCATGAGGTGTATTTCACGTTCAAGCTGTAGAAGCCTTGTCAAACTATCTACTAGGCTCATAAAACTACCCATGGCAATACTAACACAGCCTCTACGAACGCTTTATCAAATATGTGTGTTGTGAGCCACGAAAGTTTGCGACTACATCCTTAGAGTTACAATTATAAGCATCACCATCGACAGAATTGTGAATAAGCATCATTTTCAGCCTGACAATCATTTACTGAGCATTACAATCTCCATAACTTTCAGCATGAAGGGTAATTAACAGCTACTATCAGCCATGTCATTTGTAGGCCTCTCTTGGGTATGACCTCTCTTTCGGCCACCTCTTTTGATTCTTTTCTTAGGAGCAGCAAATAGCGGGCTTTTTTTATTATTATTGTTTCCTTTTTTGTGTGTGCTTTTGAGCTGTCTCCTTTGTTGTAAAAAAAGAAAGGAGTGTCAGTATCGTAAGACCGTCAGTACCGATAGCCACTTACAGGTAGTCCCAGGGAGAGGCGTGTAGGTGGGGGGCCAGACAGCGGGAGAGGAGAAGGGGATTGATGGAGGCTGAGAACTCGATGGGACCACGCAGAGAACGCCAGAGGAAGTCAAATCTCGCATGTACAATATCCTCCTCGTCCTCCTCCTCCTCCTCCTCCTCCTCTTCTTCTTCCTCCTCTTTCTGTTGAGTGTCATGTTTTGTGCTTGCTTCGTCTTTATCGTCTGTTTGGTTCTTCTTCTTCTGTTGCTTCTTCGCCTTCCTCTCCTCCGTCTCCTCTTCCGACCCCTCTGTGATGTACTCCTCCTTCGCGCCTCGTCTGAAAAAAGGGAGAATTTGGTGGGTTTTTCATCATTTATTTCCTTCTTTTCTTGTGTTAGAGGAAGAGGAGGAGGAGGAAGAGGAGGAGGAGGAAGTAAGCAAGCAGGAGGTCACACACACACACAAACACATACAACCCCCCCCCCCACAAACAAACACTCACCCCCCTCCTCCAACCCTCCCCAATCCCCTCTCACCCCCTCCCCCATTCTCCTTTCCCCCCTCCCCCCCATCCCAACACCCCCACACACACTGACCTCAACAACCCGCTGAATTTTATCCTCCATAGTCGCATGGGGTCAACGCAGGTCACGCTGAGCCCCGCCCCGCCCCAGCCCTCGCCCTCCACGTTGACCTGCCCCGTGTCCGGCTGGTCTGGAGGTCAAGGGAGGTCGAAGGTCAAGGATGGTAATGATACGAGAGAAGATATAAGAATAATAAGATGATAAACATAGATAAAAGTAAGAATAAGGAGATAAATGATAATAATAATAAAAATGATGATTGTAATTCGTCTAGGGGTCAAGAGGGGTCAATTAAGGGTCACTGATAATAATAATAATAATAATAATAATAATAATAATAATAAGAAGAAGAAGAAGAAGAAGAAGAAGAAAAAAAAATAGAAGAAGAAAAACAACAACAACAACAACAACAAAAAGAACAAGAACAAGAACAACAAGAGGATGGTAATAACAATAACAAAACGAACTCAAACAGAAACAAGAAAAAAATAAAACAATAGACAAAAATCTACATACAAAGACCGCAACGCAACACAACACCCCCCACAACACACTCACTGGGCAGGGTGTAGACAGCCCCGTCCTTATCGATGACGGTGAGGAAGACAGAAGCGCGCCGGTTGGAGAGTCTGGCAGCCCTGAGAACAATCGCCCGACCCTGCCTGTCCACGGCCGACACGCTGACCACATCCTCGTGCTGCGGGAAGGGACGCGACGGGAGGGGGGTCAGGGTTTTTTTTTTTTTTTTTTCTTACAACAGGGGAGACAGCTCAGGGGCACAAAAAAAAAAAAAGAAACAATAATAAAAACAAGCCCGCTACTCGCTGCTCCTAAAAAGAATCCAGGGAGGTGGCCGAAAGAGCGGTCAGTTTCGGGAGGAGAGGTGTCCTCAATCCTGATACCCTCTCTTGAAAGAGTTCGAGTCGTAGGCAGGAGGAAATACAGATGAAGGAAGATTGTTCCAGTTTACCAGCGTGAGGGATGAAAGAGTGAAGATGCTGGTTAACTCGTGCGTAAGGGATTTAGACAGTAAAGGGATGAGCATGAGTAGAAAGTCGTGTGCAGCGGGGCCGCGGGAGGGGGGGAGGCATGCAGTTAGCATGTTCAGAAGAGCAGTCAGCGTGAAATTAACGATAGAAGATAGAAAGAGAGGCAACATGGCGGCGGAATTTAAGAGGTAGAAGACTATCAGTATGAGGAGGAGAGCTGATGAGACGAAGAGCCTTAGACTCCATTTAAGAGAAAAGGGGAGGAAAAGAAGGAAAGGTACAGGAGGAAAGATATTTATACTGGAGGAAAGGGAGGAAAGAGAGGAAAGAGAACAGGAGTAGTTATCTATAAATCTTCGTTACAGGAGGAGGAAGAGGAGGAAAGGGACAGATTGAGGGAGGATGGAAGGAAGGGAAAACTGAGGTAAAAAGAACAAAAAGTATATATATTGTAATTCTTCTTTATCTATATCATTATCTCTCGTTTGCTAAGACTGTTGGATGGAGAGAAAGATGTAAGTAAACTCTCTCTCTCTCTCTCTCTCTCTCTCTCTCTCTCTCTCTCTCTCTCTCTCTCTCTCTCTCTCTGCTTAGACTGAAAAAGAGGTAAAACAGTTATTCTTTCTATCCATCTATAGCTATACTTTATTTTTTTTACGTCTACAAGCGCCGGTAGGCTTGCTTGAGGGGCCTGGATGGTGTTTGGCCCCAGCCCGTCATGGCGCAGACAAATGTTTATAGTGGCGCCCTTTATCTCTCTACCTCTATCTATCTATCAATCTATCAATCAATCTCTCCCATACTCACCCTGTCCGTGATGAATGGCTTGGGCTTCTCCACTTCCTGCTCCCACGGCGACGGCTCCATCACGTCAGAGAGTCCCATGGAGCCACCGCCCCGCCCACGGCCATCCCCGCCCACGGCAGTCCCCACCTGGGCCAACCACACGTCCACGAAGACACGCCATCGCCGCCACAAGTACCCGAGGAAACTGCGGCGACCTGAGGGAGGGGGCGACGGTGGTGGTGGTGGTGGTGATTGTATGGGACAGAGGTGATGAAAGGTACTGATTATGACAATGGTTTTCAGTGGAGTTGGAGATGAGAAAATTGGTGATGCATAAATGGTGATGATGGTGGTGGTGGTGATGGTGATGAAAAAATAGACGATGCAGTAGTGGTGGTGAGCACGAGAAAAGAAAAATGGTGATGAAAATGGTGTTGACAATGGTGGTGAGGAAGGAATATATAGATGCAGTGGAGTTGAAAATACGGTGGTGGTGGTGGTGGTGGTGGAGTTGAAGGGAAGGAATGGAGAGATAGGAGATAAACGGAGGAAAATAAGAAAGAAGGAGAGATAAGAGAGGAGAGGAGAGGGGAGGGAGAGAGGAGGAGGAGGAAGAGGAGGAGGAGGAGGAGGAGGAGGAGGAGGACAGGAAGTGAAGGAAAGAGAGAGAGAGAGAGAGAGAGAGAGAGAGAGAGAGAGAGAGAGAGAGAGAGAGAGCAATGTTCCTTCTCTCTCTCTCTCTCTCTCTCTCTCTCTCTCTCTCTCTCTCTCTCTCTCAAGGTCGGTGATATGATAAGGGTATAAGGTTCCTCCTAAGACCTCCTCCTCCTCCTCCCTCCTCCTCCTCCTCCTCCTCTTCCTCCTTCATTAAATTAATTATATAATATTTCTTCATTTTCTTTAATCTTGAATATTATTTTTTTCACCTTGAGAGAGAGAGAGAGAGAGAGAGAGAGAGAGAGAGAGAGAGAGAGAGAGAGAGAGAGAGAGAGAGAGAGAGAGAGAGAGAGAGATGGAATTCGCATTGCTCATTTCTATTTGTAATGATGACTGGGCAAGGAAGAAGAAGAAGAAGAAGAAGAAGGAGAAGAAGAAGAAGAACATGAACAAGAAAAAGAACAAGAACAAGAAGAACAAGAAAAAGAAAAAGAAGAAAAAGAGGAGGATTTACATAGATTTACATATATTTACATAGAAAATCAGACCACACAGACCCCATGGTCCAGACTAGGTGGTCTGTCCTTAAACCTAAGTGATTTTACATTAATCAGAAGACTCCAAAACGTTGCTTTTCTACTCTAGTTGATATGATGTTGAAGGAAGTGACGGTCGAGCTTGTTTTTAAAGGAGTCAATCGTGTTACACTGGACCACTGATGGTGGGAGCTTATTCCATTCTCGCACTACAACGCTGGTGAAGAAAATTTGGTGCAGTCTGAATTTACTTGTCTACATCTGAGTTTTGTGCCATTGTTCCTCGTGCGCAAAGTGTCATCGATCATAAACAATGTTGATCTGTCTACATTCGTGTAACCATCAAGTATTTTAAAACATTCGATCAGTTTTCCTCGGAGGCGACGTTTCTCAAGAGAGAACATGTTAAGGGTAGAAAGCCTTTCTTCGTAGGATTTGTTGCGCAAGGAAGGGATCATTTTCGTTGCTCGACGCTGAACACCTTCTAGTTTAGCAATGTCCTTTGCATGGTGGGGAGACCAAAACTTTCCGCATATTCCAAGTGAGGTCTGACTAAACTGTTGTAGAGCGGGAGTATTACATCTTTATTCTTGAATAAAAAGTTTCTTTTAATGAAGCCCAACATTCTGTTCGCTTTATTTGCTGCATCGATGCATTGATGTGAGAATTTGAGGTTTGACGCGATTTTAATCCCCAGGTCCTTAACGCATTGAACACTTGTGAGTTTAACGTCGCGTATTTCGTAATCCAACTTCTTATTTTTTGTTCCAACTTGAAGGACCTGGCACTTGTCTACGTTAAAGGGCATCTCCCATTTATCCGACCAAGCTGAAATTTTGTGCAAATCCTCTTAGAGGCTTTGCCTGTCTTCGTCAGTGAGAACCGAGTTACCAATCTTTGTGTCGTCTGCAAATTTACTAGGAGGAGGAGGAGGAAAAAGAAGACCACATAGCCTATCAAATATCTCCCTCATTAACCATAACAACCAGAACCTCTTAACACAAAAAAAGATAATGAGTCACGTTATCAGCGCCACAGAAAGATAACCGAACCTTTAACCACTACAAGTCTATCATCTATTGGGGGTCCCGGGAGGTGGAGGTCAAGGGTTACTGATAAAAAGTGGTCCAAGTTTGATCAAGATAAAAAATAAAAATAAATTGCTTACGTAAGATAGTGGAAATGTAAGTAAATTTGAAGATACGTGAGTTTGGAGTTGCTATGATATGTCCCTTCTTCATCTCCGTCTCTCTCTCTCCTTCTTTATCCCTCCCTTAATACCTCCTTTCTTGGCCTTCTTCTTCATATAATTTCCCTCCCTTTCCTCTTCCTTCCATCTTCCTGCCTCCCTTACCTTCCCCTTCCCCTATATTCCCCTTTCCATAAGCTATATCAACTGTTTCACCTTCCCCTTCTCCTCTATCCTTCCCCTCTATCTCAATTCTCTCCCTCTCCTAATCTCAAGCCTCCTCTCCCCCTTCTCTCCATCTTCCTGCCTCCCTTACCTTCCCCTTCCCCTATATTCCCCTTTCCATAAGCTATATCAACTGTTTCACCTCCCCCTTCTCTATCCTTCCCCTCTATCTCAATTCTCTCCCTCTCCTAATCTCAAGCCTCCTCTCCCCCTTCTCTCCATCTTCCTGCCTCCCTTACCTTCCCCTTCCCCTATATTCCCCTTTCCATAAGCTATATCAACTGTTTCACCTTTCCCTTCTCTTCTATCCTTCCCCTCTTTTCTATCTCAATACCCTCCCTAATCTCAAGTCTCCTCTCCTTCTCTATCTATCTTGCTCCCTTCCCTTCCCTCTCTCTCTATTCCCCTTTCCCTAAGCTAAACATACTGTCATATACTGTCCATGTTAGTTCACTGTCTGTTTATTGAGGAGGTCGAGGATTGGAGATAAAAAGTTAGGTCGAAGTCTGATAACCATGGTCTGAGCTACTATACGAGGCGTTCCCATATTAATAGAGCCTGTCATTCCCTTAAGAGCATAGTGCCATATATACGGTCACTCTCTTCTGTGTTATATATCCTTCATCAAGCTAGGAGACTCGAGCTGTTTGTGTCTATATATGCTATTTTTCCTTTGCTGGCCGTTCATGGATCTCAATAATAATAATAGTAGTAATAATAAGAAGAATAAGAAAGCCTACCAGAGCCATGCATAGACAGAAACGTAAAACAGAATAGTAATAGGAGGAAAACTTTGCATACGTGCGCAATAAGGTTTTACCCGTGAATAGCTTAACTGTGACTCAGACTATTATTAGACCCGTGTAGGAGTTCATACGTACGGGAACAAGAGGAGGAGGAGGAGGAGGAGGAGGGGGGGGGAAGAGAGAGAGAGAGAGAGAGAGAGAGAGAGAGAGAGAGAGAGAGAGAGAGAGAGAGAGAGAGAGAGAGAGAGAGAGAGAGAGAGAGATATACATAGATTTAAATAGGAAATCAGAGAGAGAGAGAGAGAGAGAGAGAGAGAGAGAGAGAGAGAGAGAGAGAGAGAGAGAGAGCGAGAGATTAATTATTATAATGAAACACAAATGATAACATGAACTAGGCCACAGAACGAAGCAGGAAGAGAGGAGGAGGAGGAGGAGGAGGAGAGACAGAAAGACGGAAAAAGGAATATAAAACAATTAGAAATAGAAATACGAATAAAAATACATAACATGAATACACCACCACCACCATCACCACCACCACCATCACCTCCACCACCACCATAAAAGTTTAAAAGGTGCCTTAAAGGGAAAAAGAGTCTGGATGAGAAGAAAAAAATAATATATGATGCGTGACGGAAAAAAAACAACCTTGACAAACCTACACACACACACACACACACACACGCACGCAGAGAGAGAGAGAGAGAGAGAGAGAGAGAGAGAGAGAGAGAGAGAGAGAGAGATTGGCACAACTAGGCAAGTAGGTAGAGAGGTAACACACACACACACACACATACCGCCACATCCGCTTCGTGAGAGAGAGAGAGAGAGAGAGAGAGAGAGAGAGAGAGAGAGAGAGAGAGAGAGTCAGTTACCCTCATATCCTGCGGCTCATAGAAAACATTTTTATAACCTTTTCTTTTCTTTTAAATATTAGGAGTTCCCCTCTCTCTCACCTGGGCATTCTCTATCTTTCATATTTCAAAGTTAGGCAGGAGGCGCCCCCCTCTCTCTCTCTCTCTCTCTCTCTCTCTCTCACCTGGTCAATATCTATCTTTTCATATTTCAAAGTTAGGCAAGGCAGGAGGCGCCCCGCCCTCTCTCTCTCTCTCTCTCTCTCTCTCACCAGGTCATTCTCTATCATTTAATATTTAAAATTTAGTCAAGGCAGGAGGCGCCCTCTCTCTCTCTCTCTCTCTCTCACCTGGTCATTCTCTATCTTTCATATTTCAAAGTTAGGCAAGGCAGGAGGCGCCCCGCCCTCTCTCTCTCTCTCTCTCTCTCTCTCTCTCTCTCTCTCTCTCTCACCTGGTCATTCTCTATCTTTTCATATTTCAAAGTTAGGCAAGGCAGGAGGCGCCCCGCCCCCTCTCTCTCTCTCTCTCTCTCTCTCTCTCTCTCTCTCTCTCTCACACCTGGTCATTCTCTATATTTTCCTATTTCAAGGTTAAGCAATTAAGCTCTCTCTCTCTCTCTCTCTCTCACCTGGTCATTCTCTATCTTTTCATATTTCAAAGTTAGGCAAGGCAGGAGGCGCCCCGCCCTCTCTCTCTCTCTCTCTCTCTCTCTCTCTCTCTCTCTCTCTCTCTCTCTCTCTCTCTCTCACCTGGTCATTCTCTATCTTTTCATATTTCAAAGTTAGGCAAGGCAGGAGGCGCCCCGCCCTCTCTCTCTCTCTCTCTCACACCTGGTCATTCTCTATATTTTCCTATTTCAAGGTTAAGCAATTAAGCTCTCTCTCTCTCTCTCTCTCTCTCTCTCTCTCTCTCTCTCTCTCTCTCTCTCTCTCTCTCTCTCTCTCTCTCTCTCTCTCTCTCTCTCTTACCTTGCGTCACAAGGATGTAGACGAAGAAGGAGAGAAGGAGGGAGGAAAGGAGATAAAGTGCCTCTCCTGTCATCGTGCAGCACCACCGACTTCAACACCACAACACCACCACCACGTTCGATTCTCCCCCTTCACCACCACCACCAGCACCGCTAGTCTCTCCCTTCAACACCTATTTTCAACCACGATCACCACAACTGTTACCTCCTCCGCCACCACCGTAACACTGAGTGCATGAGTGAGTGAGATACAGCTGCCTGGTGAATCTCTCTCTCTCTCTCTCTCTCTCTCTCTCTCTCTCTCTCTCTCTCTCATTGCTATTATCATTCATGAACTTTGTCCCCTTCCGCTATCTCTCTCTCTCTCTCTCTCTCTCGACGTGAATTATGTTTATGGCTTCATTTCGCTTGTGTGTATGTTCGTGTGTGTGTGTGTGTGTGTGAGAGAGAGAGAGAGAGAGAGAGAGAGAGAGAGAGAGAGAGAGAGAGAGAGAGAGAGAGAGAGAGAGAGAGAGAGAGAGAGAGAGAGAGAGAGAGAGATGGGGTAGGATATATCCGGTTTAGGTAACTCCAGATATTTCCTATTTATTTTAAGAGAGAGAGAGAGAGAGAGAGAGAGAGAGAGAGAGAGAGAGAGAGAGAGAGAGAGAGAGAGAGAGAGAGAGAGAGAGAGATTGTGAAAGGACGACATTTCCTGTAATTATATCGCGCAGAAACCATCAAACATACACACACACACACTCAGTTTCCAGGAGCAAATATTCTCAAACATTTATAAACACCTTAATGCTAAAATATTACAATAGTTACAGAGGCATGAACCAGAGTCGGGATCTTACCAATATACATGTTTAGCGCTAAGACAGACTTTTTTGTTTTTTATTCTTGCCCTTGAACTTCCTCTGCCGTAGAAGAGTAACCAATATGTGACACCTCTCCTCCCGAAATTGACCTATCTTTCAGCCTCTCCTCTTCACTCTTTTGTGGGAGCAGTGAGTAGCGGGCTTTTTTTCATTATGGTTTCCTTTTTTGTTGCCCTTGAGCTGCTTCATGTGCCGTAGAAGAGTAACCAATAATATGTGACACCTCGATCTCCTCCCGAAATTGACCTATCTTTCGGCCACTCCTCTCGACTCTTTTGTGGGAGCAGTGAGTAGCAGGCTTTTTTTCATTATTGTTCCGTTTTATTTGCCCTTGAACCGTTTCCTCTACTGTAAAAAAAAATAAAAAATAAAAACAGCAATAGTACTTTCATTTGTGCACTTAGAGCGAAGATGTTAAGTTAGAGGCATGAATGGGCAGAGAAATAAGGAATGGTTAAACTAGCGTCGTTATACTTTTATGGCTAAGGCATTAACAGTTACGAGCTTACCAATATACGCTTACCGGTGAAATATTAACACTGGAATGGATTATGAATGGATTAGAACCAGTGCCCTACGTCTAACCCACCCTAACCTAACCTAACCTTATTTAACCTGGTAGCAGCAGGGATCATGTTTCTTAATGGTCCCCCCAAGTGAGAAAAATGAGAAAAAATCACCCCTCACACAAACCATTTCATAATATATATAAATCAAAGCATTTGTGATCAGATTATGTATCATCTATTTTTTGGGGTTTAAATCATGGCACAAATTTGGCCCGTCGCTGCTACACGGTAAAGCCACAAATTTGGCCCGACGCTGCTACCGGGTTAACCTTACCTACCCTCAAAGCTACAATATTTAGTTACGAGGGCAGAACCAGACTCAGGTGGTTACCAAAATATACTTACCGGTGAAATATTAACACGAATGGATTAAAACCAGTGCCCAGCCTAACCTAACCTAATCTACCCTACCCTACCCTCAAAGCTACAATATTAATTTACGAGGGCATGAACCAGACTCAGGAGGTTACCAATATATGTTTACCAGCAGAATATTGAAGGAGTTAGAACCAGTGCCCAGTCTAACCTAACCTACCTTTAAGACTAGACCATTAACATTACAAGGGCATTAACCAGACTCGGAAGGTTACCAATATATGTTTATTAGGTGAAAACCACAAACAGCAGCACTAACTTAGAAGGCCCAAAAGTGACCTGGGTGCTACGGAGACATCATGTAGTAGTAGTAACCTCACCTCTGTCTTGAGATACACAAAATATATAGTATAGTAACAACTGTACGTGGTGGGTAGGTCTGTACGTACTCAGTAGTATAGTAGCTTTCAAAGTAACAAAATCACAACAAATAGTATTTCAATTTTTTTTGTTTTCACTTCATTTTTACTTTTTTTCGCTTTATTTATCATAGCCCCTGAATGGCCCCTGGGTGGAAGGAGTTCCGGAGAGGGAGAGCGAGAGGAAGGGAGCGAGAGGGAGGAAGCAAGAACGATAGAGAGGGAGAGAAAGGAGGCGAGAGGGAGCGAGAACAAGAGCGAAAGACCGACGGAGAAACAAACACAAAAAACAGACCATACAAGCTTCAGGATCGACAGGGAACAAACATCACAGACATCACTCTAGTCCGTGTCGTCCGTGGCTACGATAACAAACACCTTGAGTCTACGTAATATCCTGATTTATGACTTGTCTGTGCGTCGGTCTGTGTCGCGGCAGTGAGGAGGGGAGGGAGGGGGTGAGGCCTGGACACGCTACGCAGGTTGAGGCTCTACGATGCGTTGTGGGGGCCAGTGACAGCTATGGGGATTAGGCGACGCAGACAGATGCACAGCAGTAGGCGACGAGATGTGGAAGATGTAGTAGTAGAAGTAGTAGTAGTAGTAGTAGTAATAGTAAAAGGATTAATAGTAGTAGTAGAAGGAGAAATGCAATAAAGAACAGCAAAATTGAGGAAACAGAAGAGGAGGAGAAAGAGACAAGTTAAAAGATGGGACAGAAACAGAAGGAACCAAAGTCCATAATCTCATATATTCAGAGGAGGAGGAAGAGGAAGAGGAGGAATAAGAGAAAAGAAGGTAGTAAATAGAGCAGGAATACAGGGAATGATCATAGCTACTCAATTCCAGCTATATATAAAAAAGGAGATAGAGAAGAAGGAAGAAACAAAAGGAATTAAGAACAGAATCACAAATATAAAAAAGACACACAGAGGAAGATAAATGACAAGAGAGGGAGAAGTAACAATGAGGCATAAAAAGAGATAAAAAGAGGAGGAAGGAGATGATACAAGAAATAACAAGAGATGAAAACTAACAATATAAAAGATGAGAAAGAAAAAGATGAACACTACAGGACAAAGAAAACGGAGAGACTACAAAAGATACCAAGGGAATTTCTACCACCAACGGGCCTTTATTTGGGAAGACTGGCGGTGATATTTCCAATTAGCGTTAGCCAGGTTCAGGAATAGAGGTCGTCAACGTGCAGCAAGACAGTGAGGAGGGTGGGGTGGTGGGTGGTGGTGGTGGTGGGTGGTGGTGTGACGCTAACCTAACCTAACCTCGTCCCTTTGGTTGGTTGGGTGTGGTGTTAGGCTGGCTATGCATATGTGTGTGTATGTGTGTATGTGTGTATGTGTGTGACCCAAGCCTGTCCCTTTAGTTACATGGCATGGTGTTACGTTAGCATATGTGTGTGTGTGTGTGTGTGTGTGTCTAGCTTCTGTACGTGTGTGTGTGTGTGTGTTTCCCCCTTTAAATATGGCTGAATGCAGTATTATCATCAACCTAAGTTACCCCCAAATGGCTACACCCCACAGCATCATGTTATATCGCTTGGATTCAAAAATTATATCGGACGAAAGAGTTGGTACGGAAAAAAAAATACTTTCTTGTTGTGTGGAAAACTAGACAGGCATGATCCCCCAATCAATGTGTCTAGCTGTGAGGATGTGTGTGTGTGTGTGTGTGTGTGTGTGTGTGCGCGCGTATAGGACTGACTTTTGATCTCGTGCCTCCTGTAGTGTGTGTGTTATAGTGTTTGTTAGTGTGAGTGTGTGTGTGTATAGGATCGAGTGTTAGTCTCATACATCCCATATCGTGTGTGCGTGTGTGTGTAAGTGTGTGTGTGTGCGTGTGAGACTAAATTCCGTCCCTACACCACTTACATACTTAAGAATGGAAAACAAAATAACCAAAGTCCACTAATCCTATGCTTCTCTGTTTTAAATTTAACGATAAAAACTTCTTCTTCTTCTCGGAAAAAGGAATCTTTCAAATAATAATGATAATAAATCTATGTTTAATATATATATATAAAAAAACATTAATTTCATCTAAAAAAATCCCCAAACTCATTTTCGACGTAGAATAATTAATAACAATAATAACTCGGTAACTTCTCAACAAACTCAACAAACGAAGGGAAAAAAAAAAGAGAAAGAAAACGGGATGAGGTTGAACCCGCGAAAATGTAAACAAAAGAAATAAAAACCTGACTTGCCGCGAAACAAGCCAGAGAAAAAATAAAAAATAATAATGTCAAAAATAAAAATAATACTCTACTAATACAAAACAAAATAAAGAGCATCTGAATCGTCATAAAATCCTACCAATGATAAACAAAACAAAAGAGACAACAGATGGTACTAATAGAGGCTCGTAGATATAGGTATTATTAAGAGATAAGGATGCATAGTTTCAACATGAGCTGCTATTGATGTTCAGGATACGGTTTCCTTCAAAAGAACGAATTATTACTTGTTACTTAGAACGGAAGGAGGTTAAGCCCGGCCCAGTACGTCTGTCGGCAACACGGCTCACCAAACGCAACACAATTCCTCCGCTTATAACTCTTAATCTCATGGCATTTATAGTCCTAGCAGCTCTCGATCCTATCCCATGTTGAAGGATAGAGTATTAGATCCCATGTTTAATCCCTATGAGTGAAGTACAAAGGGCATTCAAGGTACAGCCCCAAAGGAATCGGATGTCATATAAGGAATCTGATCTTATATAAGGAATCGAATCTTATTTAAGGAGTTGGATCTCATATATAAGGAATCAGATCCTGTATAGTGTTGCCAAGGGAGAGTCGAGCTACAGACAGATGTTGGGGGGTGTTGTTAATTATCTGGAGTGTGGCGGAGAGGCGCAGCGGGGCGGGGCAGGGTAGGGCGGAGAGCCTAGCGACGGGGGCCCCAGATGGTAGGTCCAGCAGTGTGGGTGACAGTCGGGGCGCCCATGGAAGGGAAATCCTCAGAGGAGTCCATGTTGGGGGCCTCCTGTGTCCACGGAGCCCCGGACACCACAAAGCCCTGCTGGAGGAAGAAGGGGAGGTGAGGCTTGAGGGGAAGAAGGGAAGACAGGGCGAGGGAGGCTTGGGAGGGTGAGTGTGGTTGACGGATTGGTTGGCTGGCTGGTTGATTGGTTGAAACTGACTGACTGACTGACTAAATGGTTTCTTGGTTGGTTCACTGAGTGGCTGACTGTGGCTGGGTGACTGATTGGCTGAATGACTGGCTAAATGGTTTCTTGGTAGACTGGTTTGGCTGTAACTGGCTAACTGTGACTGGTTAACTGGTTGACAGTGATTGGCTGTAACTATCTGATTAAATGGTCTCTTAGTTGATTGGTTGCTTGGCTGGCTGGCTGATTAAATGGTCTCTTAGTTGATTGGTTGCTTGGCTGGCTGGCTGATTAAATGGTTTCTTAGTTGGGTGATTGACTGACTGGCTGAGTAAACGGTTGCTTGGTTGATTAAAGTTGGCTGTAACTGACTGACTAAATGGGGTTAAGCAGGCTTTTATGTTATATTTATTCACCCTTGAGCTGCAATGGTTACTGTAAACAAAAAAAAAGAGCAAAAAACAGAAAAAAAGTCAAAAAAATAAAAAACAAAACACGCCCACCCACCTCCTTCTTCTGCGGGGCGTCAGCGGGGACAAAGGTCGGTTGCGGGGCGGCTGCACCAGCGGCGGCGGCGGCGGCGACCGAGGACGACAGCAGCGAGGTTGAGGCGGTGGAATTCTGGGACATGTACATATTCATATCCTCGCGCTCTGAGATATCCTGCATGTACTCCTCGGACATGTTGAGGAGGTGATCTTTGCACTCCTCCACGTTCTCCGGCGCCCCCATGATGGTCACCAGGTTGGGGTCATCATCCTGGCGAGGGAACTTGATCTCCACCTGAAGATACGGGGAAGAGTGAGGAAGGGATGAGATGAGAAAATGGGGGAGGAGGGTAGAAGGGGATGACAGAAGGATGATGAGGAGAATGGGAGGAATATGCGGGAGGGGAAGAAGGGTATGAGAAGAGGGATAGAACAGAGTGAGATGGTGTAGGAGAAATGGAGGAATAAGAAGGGGTGAGAGGAAGAGATGAAGAGGACACAATGAAGAAGGGGATGAGATGAGGAGGAAGAAGGGAAAGGAAGGGAGAGGAAGATGGAAAAGAGAGAGAGGAATAGGGGAGAGAAAAGGGGATGTGATAAAGAGGAAATGGGCAAGGAAAAAAGGAAATGGGGGAGAGGAGGGGAATGAATATGAGGAGAAAGAAATGGGGATAGAAAAAAGGAAAGAGGGGAGAGGAAGGGAATGCAGTAAGGAGGAAATAGTGAAGATGGAGTGAGATAAGGATGAAGAAGGGGATGACAGGAGGAAATGGAGAAAGAAAAAAGGGGTTAAGATAAGGAGGAAACAGGAAGAAGGGAGTGAGAGAAGGAAACAGGGTAGAAGAAAGGGATGACATGGAGGGAGGAAATGGAGAAAGAAGAAGGGGGTGAGATGAAAATGAAAGAGGAAAGCAGAAGATGAAAAGAGGAAGAAGAGGAGGGAAAATCTAAAACACAAATTATCAAATGGAATGAAAAAACACCAAAAACAGAAAACACCAAAAACAGAAAACATCAAAATAGGAAACATCTACACACCTACACACACACACAGAAACCCACCTTGTAGTCCTCCATAACCTTGCGGATGGCACGCCCGCGACTGCCAATGAGACGGGAATGGATACGGCTGTCGATCTCCACCGTGTCACGAATCATCTTGTCCAGCTCACCGGTGATGGCCAGAATCGCATCCTTGGCCTCATTCACATTCCTCTCGTATCCGGTAATCGTAATGACTCTTTCCTCCTCCGAGCCACGTGGCGGGAACTGAATATTCACATCATGCTTTTCGCGGATCTTGGAAATCACGGCGCCTTTCTTCCCGATGATCTTGGGGTGGTATTCCGGGTCCACCTCCACCGTCAGCTTGAAGGAGCGAGCCTGCCGGTCAGCCTCCTCCTCCTCCAGCTGTGCCACCTTCTCCCTCAGGGCCTGGGACGCACGCTGGGTGTTCGACGGAGGGCCAGTAATCCTGATGACGTCACTGTGATCCTGTAGTGGCGGGACTTGGATGTTTACGTCGTGCTCGGCCATCATGTGACGCACGTTCTCGCCCTTCTGGCCAATGATGAAGCGGTGGTGGCGGTAGGGAACGGTCTCCTCGATGGTCACGGGAACGAGCTCAAGCAGGGCGTCGCGGGCAGCCTCACAGCGCTCCTTCTTGCCCATGATGTGGACGATGTCTTGGGGTCGTGTCTCGCCCTCAGCCTCGCCATTCACCTGCTGATAGTGATGAGGAAATAAATCTCTATCTCGACATAAACTCGCTCAAAATAATACTCCATGATAATCCCTAACAACATAAGGAAGAGTCCAGCAAAATAATCCTTTAAAACAATCCCTTACTTGACATAGTGAAGAGTGAGTTGAATTAAGACTAACAATCCCTAATGATGTAAGGAAGTCAGTCAAAATATTACTCTACAATAATCCTTAACTCAACATAATGGAAAGGTCAATCAAAATTATTGTACTCTATGACAAAACACAAAAGAGTATTCTCAAAGGTTCATGTTGTAATCTTAGTACTAACTTCTCCTAACTAAACCTCGTAATGAGTTTCCTCAAGCAATACTTTAACAATACTATCCCTACTATGACTGCCAGACCTCAGAACTCTTCATTACCCTCCTCCTCATCATCATTCATCAACACTAACCTCTATATCAAACTATTGAACCAGTCCTTAAGTGTCTATTACAATCATTATCATCACTCCATACACTCCTTCCTTCTAAGTCTCTATTACCATCTATGTATTAACTATCTATAACCTTACTTAACCCGGTAGCTGTGGGGATCATGTTTCTTAAAGGCCCCTCTAAGCGAGAAAAAATCATCACTCGCGCAAACCATTTCATAATATGTATCAACACATTTGTGATCAGTTTGTGCATCACCTATTTTGGGGGGTTTATATTATGGCAAAAATTTGGCCCGTCGCTGGTACACGGTAAAGCCACATATTTGGCCGGTCACTGCTACTGGGTTAACCTTATCATCATCAAAAACCTATAGTATCACACCCAACACCCCAAACCCACTCACCTGCGCAGCCTCCTCCTCCCCGTTGGCCAGGTGCGTGCCGCTGTCCTTCTCAGGGAACTTGATCTGCACCTCATGCTGTGTGGTGATGGCCTGCACCTTGCTGCCGCGCGCCCCCATGACAGTCCGGTGGTAACGCTGCGGGATGATCACCTTCAACTGCACCATCTCCTCCAGGTCGATGACAATCTCCTGGATGCGAGCTCGGGCGCCCTCCACGCACTCCTTGGCGCCTTTGAGGGTCACCTGCGTTGGGGGACGAAAGGAAGGGAAGAAGAAGGGTGTGTTAGTGAGAGCGTCTACATTTTTACTTCTGTTCCTGACATACCACTTTCTTTTGCTCTTTGAAAAAATGTCTTCTTCTCTGTTGTCCATTCCCACTTCCTACAGCATAAAAATACAAACAAAAAAAAATAATTCTCTGAGAAACATCTTCCAACATCTTAAATGTAAACAGAAATCTCCTCCAGCGATCATTTCAAGGAATCGATTACTAGAAAAAAAATACATATATAATAATGATAAATAATGGAAGAGTGCGTCAATAATACTCTACGATAATCCCAAGCTTAACGAAAGCAAGAACCAGTCACTCCTTTCAAACAATCCCTAGATCAACATAACAAAAACCTGTCGAATTAATACGCTATGATAAATCTCATCACGCTAACCACCTTGTCGCTCTGCACGCCCGACCGAGGGAAGGACACCGTCACGCCGCCATACTGGTCACTAATATGGCGCAGGACCTCCCCGCGGCGAGCTACGAAGTGTCGGTGATGGCGCGGATCCACGGTCATGGTCTCCTCAACCACCTGGTCCAGCTCCTTGATGGTTGCCTCCAGCTGCTCCTTGGCCTTGGCGATGGAGTCCTGCGGCGAGGAGACCGAGGTGAGCACTGAGGCCGGGTGTAGTGGGTTATAGGTGAAGGAGTATGATGGGGTGAGAGCCTATAGATGTGGTCATGGTGTGAGTGCGTTTGTTTGTGCTTTCATTACCTTCTTCCCAGCGTCGATGATTCTTTATTTCTTCTTTTTTTCCTTATTTCTACTGCGTGTGTTTGTTAGTATGTTTGTGCTTCGTTACGTCCTTACTGATGATGATGATGATTTGAAGGAGTATGGAGTCTTGTACCACTTCTTTTTTCTTTTTTCTACTGCATGCGTTTGTGTGTGTGTGTTAGTTTGTGCGTGCCGTCATAACCTTCTTCACTAAAATGATGATCTAATGGAGTATGGAGTCTTCCGTTTTCTCTTCTTATTTTTTTTTTAATGTGTGGTCATGACGTGGTGTGTGTGTGTGTTTGTTCGTGCATCCGTTACCTTCTTGCCGATGATAGTGATGAGCTCCTTGTCCTCGTCCTTGTCGGTGGGGAAGATGATCCGCGCTCCGGTGGCGTCGCGGATCTTGCGAATGTTGGCTCCGTTACGTCCGATGAGGAACCGATGATGCTGCTGCTTCGCCCGGACCTGTGGTGGGGTAGAGGGAGGGGGGGGGTCAGAACACACTCATGAACACACACATACACGAACACAAACACACACTTATACAGACATGAATAGTCACACACAAACACACACATACAATACCTTATACACACACGAACACACACACACATGCACGAACGCACACTCACAGACATAAAACACACACATGATTTTATACACACACAAACACATGCATACAATATCTTATACACACATGAACACACACACATACATACACGAACTTATAGACATGAACACACACACATACACAAACTTATAAGATACATGCATAGTCACACACACACACACACACACACACACACACACACACAGAGGAAGGATGATTGATAGAAAAAATAAATAAACTTGGAGAAAAACACACACAGACACACATACAAACATTGAAGGTAAAATTGACTGATAGATAAACAAACTGGCAGACAGAAACACACACACACACACACACACACACTGACCTCGGCGGTGTGACTGGCCAGCTGTTTCTCGTTGCTGAGGTCAACCAGCATCTGCTTGGCCTTATGCACATCCTCCTTGGGTCCACGGATGGTCACCTGAAACACGAGGTCAAGGGTCAGGTCACACTGTAGTTATGGGTAAGTTGCCCTCGCTACTAACACAAAAACAAACAAATAACTAAATAAATAAAGATAAATAAATTTCAAGATAGGGAACGACTCATAGTTGGTTGAACCCCTTGAAGTAAAAAAAATAGGATGTTACACAAAAAGAACATATAAGTAAATAAAATAAATAACTGACGCACCTTATCGGAGCTCTTCTCGGAGTTCTTGCCCGGCGGAGGGAACTTGATAGAGACTCCGCCACACTCCTCGCTTACACTCTGAATCAGCTTCCCACCTGCGCCGATCATGGAGTTGTGGAATTTGGCCGGGATGATGATGTCCACCTCCACGATGCTGGCCTGGGGGGAGAGAGAGATAGAGAGAAGTGAGTGAGATAAAGGTAAGGTAAAGCTAGGTATAAATCAACAAAGAATGACCTCACTTTGTTGTATAGAAAGTCTCATTAGCAAGGAAGCATATATGAATTTTCTGAGTCAAGACCTATAGTAACTGTTTGGGGTTTTGTTAGGTTAGGTTAAGTTTAGGGTATCTTCAAACACATGATAGCCAGCACCTTATGGTATAAATCAACAAAGAATGACTTCACTTTGTTGTATAGAAAGTCTCATTAGTAAGGAAGCATATATGAATTTTCTGAGTCAAGACCTATAGTAACTGTTTGGGGTTTTGTTAGGTTAGGTTAGGTATCTTCAAACACATGATAGCCAGCACCTTATGGTATAAATCAACAAAGAATGACTTCACTTTGTTGTATAGAAAGTCTCATTAGTAAGGAAGCATATATGAATTTTCTGAGTCAAGACCTATAGTAACTGTTTGGGGTTTTGTTAGGTTAAGTTTAGGGTATCTTCAAACACATGATAGCCAGCACCTTATGGTATAAATCAACAAAGAATGACCTCACTTTGTTGTATAGAAAGTCTCATTAGTAAGGAAGCATATATGAATTTTCTGAGTCAAGACCTGTAGTAACTGTTTGGGGTTTTGTTAGGTTAGGTTAGGTTAAGTTTAGGGTATCTTCAAACACATGATAGCCAGCACCTTATGGTATAAATCAACAAAGAATGACCTCACTTTGTTGTATAGAAAGTCTCATTAGTAAGGAAGCATATATGAATTTTCTGAGTCAAGACCTATAGTAACTGTTTGGGATTTGTTAGGTTAAGTTTAGGGTATCTTCAAACACATGATAGCCAGCACCTTATGGTATAAATCAACAAAGAATGACCTCACTTTGTTGTATAGAAAGTCTCATTGGTAAGGAAGCATATATGAATTTTCTGAGTCAAGACCTGTAGTAACTGTTTGGGGTTTTGTTAGGTTATGTTAGGTTAAGTTTAGGGTATCTTCAAACACATGATAGCCAGCACCTTATGGTATAAATCAACAAAGAATGACTTCACTTTGTTGTATAGAAAGTCTCATTAGTAAGGAAGCATATATGAATTTTCTGAGTCAAGACCTATAGTAACTGTTTGGGGTTTTGTTAGGTTAAGTTTAGGGTATCTTCAAACACATGATAGCCAGCACCTTATGGTATAAATCAACAAAGAATGACTTCACTTCGTTATATAGAGTCTCATTAATAAGGAAGCATTTCTGAGTCAAGACCTATAGTAACTGTTTGGGGTTTTGTTAGGTTAGATACGTACCAGTTCGTCCTGAATCTTCTGGATGCGTTCCTGGGCCTTCTCGCAGTTCTCCTTGCGGCCGGTGATGGTGATCTCGTCACTGTTCTGCCCCTCGGAGGGAAGGTCAATACGAGTGCTGGTCTCCTCCCTGATCTGTAGAGGGAACGGAGAGGAGCGACATGAGATGGAGGGAGGGGGAAAAAGACCAGTTAATGTTGACCTTTCTCTCCATCCACTCTTCCACCCACCCCACTGATCCCCCCTTCCACCTACCTTGTTGATGTTGGCTCCAGCCTTGCCGATGATAAACTTGTGGAACTGCCTGAAGATGGAGACCTTGACCTGGTAGTTTGACTCGGCCAGGTCGCGCACCATCTTCTTGAGGTACTGGTGACACCCATCCACGTCTTCCTTGGGCCCACGGATCTTGACAACATCCGACTGCTCCCCTGTGGTGGTGGAGAGGTGGTGGTGAGAGGTGTGATGTGAAGTGTGGTAGTGAGAAAGTGTAGTGGTGATAGAGTAACCGAAGGAGAAGGTCAAGATGAAATGTGCCAACGAGGCGTCTTGATAACACTAATACATACTTGATACACTCATACTAACATGCACTAATACACACTTGATCCACTACTACACTAGATACCCTTATACTAACACACACACAGCCTCCCACAAGCCCTGCCGCCACCCCCACACTCACCAGGGTCGGGGAAGGAGATCTGGACCTGGTTGAACTTGTCCCTGATCTCCCTAATCTTGTCGCCCTTGGTGCCGATGATGGTGCGGTGGAAGCGCTGGTCGATGTGGATGTCACGCTCCTTCTCGTTCTCCATCTTGGTCACCAGTTCCTCAAGCTCCTGTGGGTGTGGTGGAGAGAGAGAGAGATGAAAAGGAGAGATAATAGAGATTGAGAGATGAGTGAGACAGATGAATAGGAGAGGTAATAGGGAGATTGAGAGATGAGTGAGAGACAGCTAGGGAAAGAGATAAGTGATAGACCAATATGTGTGTTCATCAATGAGAGAATTTGAAGCCATTTGAAAGATGATTAAAATAAATGACATAAATTGATAGATAACTGACTGATCCTTGTTTTTTTTTCCAATGAGAGAACTTAAAGCCATTAGATAGATAGATATATGACAAAAGTAATGTATTTTTAACTAAAGCATTATGTCATTAGATAGATAAATAGATAGATCACTAACAGATAAACATGTATGATTTTAATGAGGGAATTTGAAGCCATTACAGAAGACATAGGAACACAAGAACTTAGAACAAAAAATAAGAAATGAGAACAGGAAACAAAAACAACAGAGGAGAGCAAGTCCGAGACAGGTCTGTTAGTCACCCTACAAAAGAATACAAAGAATAAATAAGAAACAAAAAGCAATACACATGAGGTCAAGTCCAAGAGAGGTCTATCAATCACCCTACAAAAGACTAGCAAGAATAAATAAGAAATAAAAAACCCATACATGAGGGCAAGTCTGAGAGGTCAGCTACTCACCCTACAAATGAAGAATATCAACACAAACAACACATCAGAAAAACTCCACAAAACAACGGCGTCGGCGGAAAAACACTAACACTGACGGCTCCGAGTACTGACCTTCTTCGCCTGGCTGACCCCTTCCGGGCTTCCCTCGAGGCGGATGACGTTGCTGCCGCCAGCCTCGGAAATGTTGATCAGGACGCCCGTGTCATTGCGGATGCGGTTGATGTTGGATCCGTTCTTGCCGATGATGTGCTTGTAGAACCTGTGGGTGGAAAATGATGATAGTGAGAAAAGAAAGAAAATTGCTGGCTATGATTGATGTTAGATTTGTTTCGCTAATATGCTTGTAGAACCTGTGCACTGCTTTCGTCTCCTCTTTTTATTTTATTTTTTATTCACATAGCTTTACTGTCATTCATATTTTCTGTCTGTGTCTGATCAAGGAGACTCTTTGGGCCTACATCAATTTTTTTTATTTTCCATTAATGCCCTTACACAGATCTCAATAATAACAAAAGTATTAATAATAATAAAAGTAATCATCCCTCTTTTTGCCACACACTCACTTGGGGTTGACGGCAATCTCGTCGAAGCACAGTTTGCTCTTCATCTCGGCGATCATGGTCTCCAGTTTCTCCGCGGCGATCTCCACCTCCTCAGGCGGACCCTCGAGCTTGATGCCGCCCTGCTTGTCGGACAACTCCACGTGGACCTGGGTGGTGGTGGAGGTGGTAAGAGGTGGTGGTGGTGAAGGGGAGGTGAGGGGAGGTTGTTGCGGTGTGGAGGTGGTGGTGGTGAGAGGAATTGGTTGGGGGATGAGGTGGTGGTGAAGGGTGGTGATGGTGGTGGTGAAGGGAAGCAGTGGTAATGGAGGGAGGAGGAGGAGGAGGAGGAGGAGGAGGTGATGACATCTGAACCCACACCAAGAAAGATCTCCATTTCAATCTTTTTTTTTTACAGGAAAGGAAACAACTCGAGGGCATAAAATAATAAATAATGAAATAAAAAAGCCCACAAATCTGTATATAGTTGGAAAATAAACACTATCTGCCTATCTAATATCTATCCATCAACCCATCTCTCTATCTCACCTTGGGCAAGTCTTGGGTAATCTGCCGGATGTTTGCTCCCTTGCGTCCAATGATAAACTTGTGTAGCCAGGTTGGGGCCTCCACGTCCTGCTGCACCACACTGTTAGCCTTGGCGTACACCATCGTCAGGGCTGAGGAGGAGAAGAGGAGGCAAGGGACGTCACAGGTAGTTCGGAGTTGCAAATTTTCTTTTTTACATGTGACAATGGAAGCAGCTCAAGGGCAATGAAAACAGAGAGGAAACAAGACTAGCAGCACCAACCATCATGAATTTGTTGAATGAGGCAAGGGACGTCACAGCTAGTTCAGAGGGTTGTAAATTTTAGTTTTTACATGTAGCAACAGAAGCAGCTCAAGGGCAATGAAAACAGATAGGAAACAAGACTAGCAGCATTAACCACTATGAATTTGTTGTGGGAGGCAAGGGACGTCAAAGGGAGTTTCAGGTAAAGTTGAAATAGTTTGGCTACAATGAGCTTAGGTTAGGTTGCAAGCGTTTGGCCCCAATGAGCTTCAGACTTAGGTTAGGTTAGGTGATATCAGCATTCCACAAGCGTTAAGTTTAGAGGAAGGTTGACATAGTTTGGTTAAGTTTCTATCAATGTTACGGTGTTAGCCCAAAATGACGTTGGTATTTTTTGTTTAAAGCAACATTAAGCAACAGTCCCCCCTAACTCACCCTGGCCCAGCTTGTCCTGAGGTCCGCGGAGGGTGATGGTCTCGGTGTTGGACTCCAAGGGCGGCATTTCCACGGACACGCCGGTCTCGTGAAGGATCTCCTGGATGTTGGCGCGCCGCGGGCCTTTGACATACTTGTGTTGGGACTTGCGCACCTCCACCGAGACTGTCTGGCACTTGCGTTCCTGGTGGGGAGAGATAGTTCTGATTTTCTTCTTTCTCGTCATTATCATCGTCTTTAGTCATTAGTTGGTGGAGAGAAATGATGGAGAGACACAAGAGAAGGAAGAGAGGAAGGAGAAAGGAAGAAACGATGGATACAGGGACAAGAGAAGGGAGAGAGGAACAAGAAAGGGAGCGAGGGATGAGAGAAGGAAGAAAAAACTGGAGAAAGTGTCATATCATTAAACATTTCTGCACACAAGAACACACATTTGACAAGGCTTTCATGGGTGTTGTGGGCATTTCCAGGGGCAGTTCTATGACCGTGGTAGTAGTTTGACCCTTCCTCCGTGCCATGAATCAACAAAAACACTCATTAGAACCTGACTAACCCCATTTCTGGCCTTTGGAAATAGTTGATGTGAGAATCCGGGGCATCTAACAAGTATGGGACCCAAGCACATATATCTGACAAGGCTTTCATAGGTGTTTCATGCATTTCCTGGGGTAGTTTAATGACCCTGATGGTAGTTTGACCCTTCCTCTGTGCCATGAATCTACAAAAACACTCATTAGAACCTGACTAACCCCATTTCTGGCCTTTGGAAATAGCTGATGTAGGTGTCGGAGGCGTCTAACAAGTATGGGGCCCAAGCACACATATTTGACGAGGCTTTCATAGGTGCTTTGTGCATTTTCCAGGGTTGTTTAATGACCCTGGTGGTAGACTGACCCTCCTTCTGTGCCATGAACCTACACACATCCCCACCCCCCCACACACACACACCAACGCACCAATTCCTTGTAGCGCTTGTTGATCAGATCCTTGCACTTCAAGACGCCCTCCTTCTCTCCGGCGATGGTGATCTCGTTCTTCATGACGGAGGGCGGAGGCACGTTGATCCTCACACCGTGCTCTGCCATCAGCTCCTCAACTTTCTCATTGTTGGCGCCGCAGATGAAGGGGTGGTACAGCTTGTTGATCTCCAGTTTCTCGTAGGCTTGCTTGCTCTGTGGATGAGGGAAAGAAGGAGGTGGTTTACGAGGGGGTAGAATGTGATTTAGCCTGATTGCCTTTGAGTGTATTTGTTTTTGTGTGTCAGAGAGAAGGAGCAGACTGAAATTTTGTGCGTCTCTAAGTGTGTATGTGTGTGTGTTAGGGAATTCTGGTGTGATTTTAATTGTTTGTATATGAATGTTAATGATGTGGTATTGTGTATGGTTTTCAATGATCTTAGTACCCATATCTCTTTGTCTGTACTTCATTTCCTTATCTCTCTCTTCCTACTCTTCCTCCCTGTCTTCTATTATCCCACACACTCTCTCTCTTCTTTCCTCCTCTTTTCCCTTCATTTATCTCTAATCCTCCCTTTCCTCTCTCTTCTGTCTCTTTCTCCTCCCTTTGTCTCCACTGTCCACCCACCCTACATTTCCTCCTTTCTTCCATCATCCATTTCTCTCTCCTCCTTCTCTTCCTTCTCCTCACCTGCCACTCTACTCTTCCTCCCTTCCCTCACCCCTCCCACCCCCTCCTGCTCCTCTTCCCCTTACCTGCTCATCGGATGTCTGCTGAATCTCGTGCATGGCCTTCTCAATGCCATCGCGCGTGCCCACCACAACGATGTCCTCAGAGGCGTCCTTGGAGCTGGGTACTTGGATCTTGGTGGCCGTGTTCTGCTCAAGCTCGAGGAGACGTTTTCCCTTCTTGCCCAGAATGAAGCGGTGGTGGTCCTGGGAGAGAGAAAAATGAGTTAACCCTTTGACTGCGGATTTCCTACAAGAAGCCATCGCCAAAAAAAAGGTATTGGTAACAGTGATAGGGGAAAAAAAGGTATTGGTAACAGTGATAGGGGAAAAAAAGGTATTGGTAACAGTGATAGGGGAAAAAAAGGTATTGGTAACAGTGATAGGGGAAGAAAAGGTATTAGTAATGGTGATAGGGAAAAAAGTGGCTGCTACAATTCAGGTAAGAAAAATGTAGTCATGCACCTTGGGAGGGGATATCCAGCACACCAATACCACATGGGAAACACTCCACTATCCACCACAGAGGCAGAGAAAGACCTGGAAGTGTATGTTACCAGGCTACCAGTGAAGGCAAAATCCGTGCCAATTGCAGGGGACGGGTTAGGGAAGGAAGGAAGGAAGGAATTTTGATAAGGATAATAAGGGAAATAAAGAGAGAAATTCAGGAAGGCAAAAAGGAGTGACAGTGAGCAAGATCCAGCAAGACAAAGCTATCCCCCACAAGCCTAACTCCTTGACTCCTCACCTTGGGAATCTTGATGACGAGCCTGGCCTGGGTCTGGAACTTTTCGAGGACGAGTCGGCGAGCCTTGGCCACGGCGTCGTTCTTGCCGGTGACGAGGAAGGTGAGCGACTGGTCCTTGGCGGAGGAGATCTCGATGTGCGCGCCGGTGCGACTGTTGATCTCGGCACAGATGCGCGACGACGCCGACTCTCCGAACTGGTTGTTTCCGTCGATCTTGGCGCGCTCCTCGTACGGGACGCGGAACACCTGCAACACAAACACACACACACATGGTTAATATAGGTGCACAGACACACACAAAAACAAATATACACTTTTCCTCATAGTTACATAAAATACATACTTGAAATGCATAAGACACACACATATACACACACAGACATGGTTTATTTGGGTACACAGACATACACACACAAAAACAAACATACACTTTCCTCGTAGATACATAAATACACACTTGAAATGCGTAAGACACACACACACACACAGACACACACTCACTTGGGTAATGACCGAGGACGGAATCCGCATTTCACTGAGTTGTCCCCAGGTGTTTTCCTTGGCGGCATCTACGGTGGGAAGTGCATTAACCTCCGTGTTGGGGAGGGCCGGGAAGAGCTGCAGGTGAGGAGAAGGAGATAAGCAATTTTTCTTTACGGTAAACAGCTCGAGGGCAAAAAAAAGAACACGATAATGAAAAACAAAGCCTGGAAATCAATGCTCCTGTAAAAAAGAGTTAAGAAGAGTGGCCGAAAGAGTGGTCAAAGTCGTAATTATGTATAACAATAGATTAATACATACACACAAATAAAGATACTAGCAATTGGGATAACTGTGTATTGGCGAATTAACAATAGTGATTCAGAGAGAGAGAGAGAGAGAGAGAGAGAGAGAGAGAGAGAGAGAGAGAGAGAGAACAAGAACGAGAGAATAAGATCAACAAAGAGAGAGAGGGAGAAGAAAATTGAGAGTGGGAGAATGAGAGGAAGAGAGAGAAAACAAGATAAAGAGAGAGAGAACACAATCGAAGGAGAGAAAACAGGGATGAAAGAGAACAAGAACAAGAGTGTGAAAGAGGGAAAACAAATGTGAGAGAGAGAACACGATCGTGAGACAGAACAAGAACGCGATTAAGACAGAGACCATCCCCCCACCCACTCACCTCGTCATAGCTGAGTGGTTCGTAGGCCTGGTCAGCTTTAGGGGAAGTCGGGGGTTCTGTGGGGATGCTGGGGGGTCCGAGGTCGGCCTCCTGGGGGGCGGGGGCGGCCTCTGGGGACTCCATCACTGTCTGCTGCATAGAGTTCGGGTCCATGATCTCGCCGAGTCGTTACAGTAACACTGGAGGGGAAAAAAAGGTATTTGTAACAGTGAACTCTTTTCTCAAACTTTCTCTAAAAACTTCACTCTGGACATATTCCTCCTACTCATCCTCCCTCCGACTCCTTTATGCTTGTTTTTAAATCTTAAGAATGATGTTTTCTATGCCCTCTCTGGCCTCAACTCTCAGAAGGCTTATGGACCTGATGGAGATGGAAACAGTGACAGCGAAAAAAAGGTATTGGTAACAGTGATAGGGATTAGGTGTTTGTAATAGAGGTAGTGATCAGCTGTTCTTCCCTAGTTTGCCTTCACTTGACTTTTTTACAGTATAAGAAACTCAAGGGCACCAATAACAGAAAACAAAAAAGCCCATTGATCACTGTCCTGAGGTAATACGTTTTTATCCACCACAGACTCAAGGGCCAACGTGACAGACGCGCGCACCGAGGCCAGGCACAGCTATACCATATACCCCAAACCTTACGTACTTCCAAGGTGGTCGCCCTACACAGACTGCTTGCTTGACAGACCTGCCCTAACCTATACAGACCCTGAAAGTACCACCCCCAGATAGCTAATGGCCTGGTCTTAATGAGGTCAAACGAGGGGTCAGGGCACGTCCCCACCTCAGGGAATAAATCTGCCACTCCTGATGGATCATTCTAGTGCTCCACCCTTATATTGACAATTGGAATCATGATAAATTAATCAGATTTTAATTTGTGGGTTGGATTAATTGTGTTATTAAATGTATCTCAGTTATATTCCACCTAGGCCAGCCCATGGAGTGAAAAGTATAATTAGGTCATTTATTGGATATTACAAGCTCGCTCTCTCTCTCTCTCTCTCTCTCTCTCTCTCTCTCTCTCTCTCTCTCTCTCTCTCTCTCTCTTACTCCCTTTCCTCTATTATTCCTTTCTCTCTTCCATTTCCCTCCCTTTCCACTTAACTCTTCCTCCCTCTCTCATTTCTCCTGCCCCCTTTCTTCTTTTTCAATATGTAACACACACACACACACACACACACACAAACACAAATAAAAAAAAATACTATGGAAAAGGAAGGTAAAGTCAGGGAGGATAGGGCCCTGCATACAACTCAATGAATACGCACGCACACACACACACACACACACACAAACACAAATAAAAAAAATACTATGGAAAAGGAAGGTAAAGTCAGGGAGGATAGGGCCCTGCATACAACTCGATAAATATGCGCGCACACACACACACACACACACACACATACAGATACATATAAAAATAATCAGATAAATGGTATGGAGACTGCCTTAAGGTCGAGGCACTGATAAATCCTGACCTTGCTATACGTCACATAACCACCACCACCACCACCACCATCGCTCTATCACCTCCGTAGATAAGAAAACGCTGAGGGAGGGAGAGAGGACAAGCCAGGAGTCCGCCGGTAAAACTACTTGTTCTCTTATCTCTCGCCTCCTCAAGAGTAAAAGGTAAACTGAGACAGTGAAGAATAAATCAATGTAGAAAACTAATTAACAGGTCCTATTAGCGCCATTACTAATACATTCGGCGGCTTATTTATCCAGCATTCTTTTTACACCCATTTTTTTTTTGCCCGTGAACTGCTTCCTTTACTGTTAAAAAATCGTATTAAACCTGAAGCATAAATAAAGGTAGAATACTAATTAACCTGTATTATTATTATCATTACTACTCTTATTCTCATTATACCTGTAAATAAAGACATAGGAAAAGGAAACAAAAGGGAATTCAATGCTAAGAAAGAGAAGAAAAATATGAGTATGTAAAAGTTATGTATGTGGTATTGATAACTCCATTCATTTCACTCCTCGATCCATTTTAACTCAACAATCACAAGAGAGACATTTTATATTCAATTCAGTGATATAAAAGAGGGTCAAAGAAATCAAGTTATATACATCTCTGTTGTACTTAAAGGTAAAAATTAAAACTGTGTGTCTGGTGTGTGTGTCTGTGTGTGTGTGTGTGTGTGTGTGTGTGTGTGTGTGTGTCTAGCCGGCATCTTCACTACCAGAGCACCTGTCTTTATCTCATGCTGTGCTGGCAGTGTGTGTGTGTGTGTGTGTGTGTTCATAAGGGGTGCACTTATGTAATAGTAGTGGTAAGCAAAGACAGACTGAGACAAACATTGATAAACAGGTACAGAACACACACACACACACACACACACACACACACACAAAACTACCACCCCAATGAAGAAAGTAGCGAAAGGAATATAAAAGAAAATAATGAAAAATATAAGAAACCAAAAGAAAGGTATAAAAGGAAAGAGAAGGAAAATGTAAAGAAAGAGAGAGAAAGGAAGGAAAAGTTAAGCCTATCTAAACCCTATCAACCAACCAGCCACAACAACAGCTTTCTACACCTAACCAGACCACTAGACCATTACTACTACAATTACCATACAGAAATAAAAATAGAAAAAAGGAAATATTAAGAGAGGAAGGAAAAAGTTAAGCATATCTAAACCTTATCAACCAACCAGCCACAACAACAGGTTTCTATACCTAACCAGACCACTAAACCATTACTACTACAGTTCCCAAACATAAATAAAAATAGAAAAAAGGAAATATTAAGAGGAAGGAAAAAGTTAAGCATATCTAAACCCTATCAACCAACCAGCCACAACAACAGCTTTCTACACCTAACCAGACCACTAAACCATTACTACTACAATTCCCAAACATAAATAAAAATAGAAAAAAGGAAATATTAAAAGAAGAAGGAAACAGTTAAGCATATCTAAACCTTATCAAACAACCAGCCACACCAACAACAGCTTTCTTCATCACCTCACAAGCCCCCCACTAAACCACCACTCCTATTTAATGAAGAAAGTAAGGAGTAAAGAAAGAAAAAGGAAAAACTAACCACATCAACTAACTATCGACAACAGCTTTCTCCACCTCACCAGACATCACTAAACCACCTCTACAATTCCCATACATAAATAAATAGAGAAAAAAAGGAAATATTAACAGAAAGGAAGGAAAAAGTTAAAACATATCAACCCCCATCACTCCCCCAACCACAATAGCTTTCTACACCTCACAAGACATCACTAAACCACTACTACTATTCTCATACATAAAGAAAGAAAGAAGGAAAAATTATAGACCTTCAGACATGTATAACAGCCAACCAAAGCCTTGCCAAACTATCCCTAGGCTCACAACACTACCCATGGAATTACTAACTCAACAACTTCTACCAAAGCCTTGTCAAACTATACCTAGGCTCACAACACTACCCATGGACTAACTAACTCACAACCTCTATCAAAGCCTTGTCAAACTATTCCTAGGCTCACAACACCTACCATGGACCTAGGCTCACAACACTACCCATGGAATTACTAACTCAACAACCTCTACCAAAGCCTTGTCAAACTATCCCTAGGCTCACAACACTACCCATGGAATTACTAACACAACAACCTCTACCAAAGCCTTGTCAAACTATCCCTAGGCTCACAACACTACCCATGGAATTACTAACACAACAACCTCTACCAAAGCCTTGTTAAACTATCCCTAGGCTCACAACACTACCCATGGAATTACTAACACAACAACTTCTACCAAAGCCTTGTCAAACTATCCCTAGGCTCACAACACTACCCATGGAATTACTAACTCACAACCTCTATCAAAGCCTTGCCAAACTATCCCCTAGCTCACAACACTACCCAGCCTTGTCAAACTATCCTTAGGCTCACAACACTACCCATGGAATTGCTAACACAACAACCTCTACCAAAGCCTTGTCAAACTATCCCTAGGCTCACAACACTACCCATGGAATTACTAACACAACAACCTCTACCAAAGCCTTGTCAAACTATCCCTAGGCTCACAACACTACCCATGGACTAACTAACTCACAACCTCTATCAAAGCCTTGCCAAACTATCCCTAGGCTCACAACACTACCCATGGACTAACTAACTCACAACCTCTATCAAAGCCTTGTCAAACTATTCCTAGGCTCACAACACTACCCATGGAATTACTAACACA
The DNA here is from genome assembly GCF_024679095.1 of Eriocheir sinensis. Lineage (NCBI taxonomy): Eukaryota > Metazoa > Arthropoda > Malacostraca > Decapoda > Varunidae > Eriocheir > Eriocheir sinensis. Next base: position 12,685,598 of record NC_066519.1, read on the forward strand.
ACCACCTCTACCAAAGCCTTGTTAAACTATCCCTAGGCTCACAACACTACCCATGGAATTACTAACACAACAACCTCTATCAAAGCCTTGTCAAACTATCCCTAGGCTCACAACACTACCCATGGAATTACTAACACAACAACCTCTACCAAAGCCTTGTTAAACTATCCCTAGGCTCACAACACTACCCATGGAATTACTAACACAACAACCTCTACCAAAGCCTTGTTAAACTATCCTTAGGCTCACAACACTACCCATGGAATTACTAACATAACAATCTCTACCAAAGCCTTGTTAAACTATCCTTAGGCTCACAACACTACCCATGGAATTACTAACTCAACCACCTCTACCAAAGCCTTGTCAAACTATCCCTAGGCTCTCAACACTACCCATGAAACCTCTACCAAAGCCTTGTCAAACTATCCCTAGGCTCTCAACACTACCCATGAAACCTCTACCAAAGCCTTGTCAAACTATCCTGAGGCTCACAACACTACCCATGGAATTACTAACACAACCTCTACCAAAGCCTTGTCAAACTATCCCAAGGCTCACAACACTACCCATGCAACCTCTACCAAAGCCTTGTCAAACTATCCCGAGGCTCACAACACTACCCATGGAATTACTAACACAACAACCTCTACCAAAGCCTTGTCAAACTATCCCGAGGCTCACAACACTACCCATGGAATTACTAACACAACAACCTCTACCAAAGCCTTGTTAAACTATCCTTAGGCTCACAACACTACCCATGGAATTACTAACTCAACCACCTCTACCAAAGCCTTGTCAAACTATCCCTAGGCTCTCAACACTACCCATGAAACCTCTACCAAATCCTTGTTAAACTATCCCTAGGCTCACAACACTACCCATGGAATTACTAACACAACAACCTCTACCAAAGCCTTGTCAAACTATCCTTAGGCTCACAACACTACCCATGGAATTACTAACACAACAACCTCTACCAAAGCCTTGTCAAACTATCCCTGGGCTCACAACACTACCCATGGAATTACTAACACAACAACCTCTACCAAAGCCTTGTTAAACTATCCTTAGGCTCACAACACTACCCATGGAATTACTAACTCAACCACCTCTACCAAAGCCTTGTCAAACTATCCCTAGGCTCTCAACACTACCCATGAAACCTCTAACAAAGCCTTGTTAAACTATCCCTAGGCTCACAACACTACCCATGGAATTACTAACACAACAACCTCTACCAAAGCCTTGTCAAACTATCCTTAGGCTCACAACACTACCCATGGAATTACTAACACAACAACCTCTACCAAAGCCTTGTCAAACTATCCCTGGGCTCACAACACTACCCATGGAATTACTAACACAACAACCTCTACCAAAGCCTTGTCAAACTATCCCTGGGCTCACAACACTACCCATGGAATTACTAACACAACAACCTCTACCAAAGCCTTGTCAAACTATCCCTAGGCCCCACTACAGTTCCCATACATGAATAAAGTGAAGCAATGAAGAAAAAATGAATTACTAGAGAAAGGAAGCAAAAAGTTAAGCATATATCTACCCCCCACCCACAACAGCTTTCTCCACTTAACAAGACCATCACTAAACCACTACTACCACTATTTCTATCAAGAGGAAAAGTTAGTCAGGTGAAGAACAGGCTGGTCAGGTAGACAGACAGGTAAAACTATCACTTGTATAGCTTTCACTGAGGTGGTATTTGACTGCAGGAGGTGCTGGTGGTGGTGATGGTGGTAGTAGTAGTAGTAGTAGTAGTAGTAGTAGTAGTAGTAGTAATAATAGGGGGTAGGAGGAGGAACTTGAAGGAGGAAGAGGAAGTAAAAAGAGGAGGATCTAGGAGGAGGAGGAAGAGGAAAAGGAGGAGGAGGAGGGAGAGGGAGAAATAGTAGTTGTAGTAGTAAAAGTAGAAGAAATAGTAGTAGTAGTAGTAGTAGTAGTAGTAGAAGAAGAAGAAAAGAAAAAGAAAAGATGATTATATAAAAAAAAAAATTAGAAGTCTACACACACACACAAACCAATCCCATACATACATAGATGCATCCCCTGTGTGTGTGTGTGTGTGTGTGTGTGTGTGTAGGCAAGCCAGGACCACTCCTTCCACACCCATGGGTCAGCCAAGCCCAGGGGGGAGGGAGGGAGAGAGGGAGGTACAGCCAGACTCAAGACAGCTTTCACCCTCACAAAACCAACCATATGGAGCCTCGTACACACCCTTCCTGGACACACCCTCCCTTGCACACCCTTTCTGGCACCCTATTCACCCTTAAGACACCCTATCCACATCCTAAATACGCGCAAAAGGGCCTAAATCACCCTGAAATATCACATCAACACCGACTCTTACGCTTCTACCCCACTGCCAGGCGTATGTGAAAACAGGGTGACATTCTTGCATTTCAGGAAGAATATACGCACCCTGCCACACCCTGTAACACTTATGAAGACTTCTAAAGGGTGAGGAAGGGAAGGAGAGCAGGGTGAGAGCCGGCAGGGTGACAGGGAGGATGGGAAATGGGCGAAACAAGCTCACATACATATCCCACAAACAGGGTGACGTTCTTGTATTTCAGGGAGGTTATACGTACCCTGGCACACCCTGCAACACTTATGAAGGCTTCTAAAGGGTGAGGAAGGGAGGGAGAGCAGGGTGAGAGCCGGCATGGTGAGAGGGAGGAAGGGAGAATGAGGGAAACAGCCTACCAAACATATCTCACAAATAGGGTGACATTCTTGGATTTCAGGGACGTTATACGCACCCTGGCACACCCTGTAACACTTATGAAAGCTTCTAAAGGGTGAGGAAGGGAGGGAGAGCAGGGTGAGAGCCGGCAGGGTGACAGGGAGGAAGGGAAACAGGTGAAACAAGGCCCCAGACATATCCCACAAACAGGGTGACAAATTTGCACTTAAGGGGGAATATACACACCCTACCACTCCCTGTAACCCTTGTGAAGACTTTGGGAGGGTGAGGAAGAGTGAGGAAGAGTGAACAGCAGGATTTGGGTAGAAAGGAAAATAGGGAGGAAGAGAAATGTGTGATCTAGAGAAGCTGAGTCATATGGGGAATGGGAAATGGCAGAAATAGTAAGATTAAGTCAATCTTAACCCATTTCTCATTCCTATATCCACTGTAAGCTTTGGAAATGGGTGGAGGAAGAAGGGAAAGAATGGGGGAAGGTTGAAGTCTGGGATATGGGTAAATCTTGAATGGGGAAAGAACAGTGATATAACAAGGCAGATATGGCAAGTTTAAACCCATTTCTACCCATATAATCCATGTAGGAAATTAGAAATGGGAGAAAAGGAGAGAAAAATAGAAATTGGGAAGTATGGGATATGGGTAAATCTTGAATGGGGAAGGAATGGTAATAGGACAAGGTAGAAATAATAATAACAAACCCATTTCCACCCATTTAACCCATGTAGGAACTTAGAAATGGGAAAAAAGGAGAGAGAAATAGAGAAATGCAGAAGGTATGGGATATGGGTAAATCATGAATGGGGAAGAAACCGTAATAGGACAAGGCAGAAATAGCTGAATTATACCCATTTCCACCCATTTCTCAACCCTACAACCCCTGAAATGGCTTAAATATTGGTGAAAACACAGAAAAATAGAAATGTTAATATGGGTTAATCTTGAATGGGGAGGAAACCGTAATACAACAAGGCAGATATAGCAGAACCAAACCCATTTCCACCCATTTCTCAACCCTACAACCCCTGAAATGGCTTAAATATGGGTGAAAACACAGAAAAATAGAAACGTTAATATGGGTTAATCTTGAATGGGGAGGAAACCGTAATACAACAAGGCAGATATAGCAGAACCAAACCCATTTCCACCCATTTCTCAACCCTACAACCCCTGAAATGGCTTAAATATGGGTGAAAAACACAGAAAAATAGAGAAATATGAATATAGGTAAATCTTGAATGGGGAAAAAAACGTAATAGGACAAGGCAGATATAGCAGAACCAAACCCATTTCCACCCATTTCTCAACCCTACAACCCCTGAAATGGCTTAAATATGGGTGAAAAACACACAGAGAAATGTGAATATAGGTAAATCTTGAATGGGGAAAAAACCGTAATAGGACAAGGCAGATATAACAGAACCAAACCCATTTCCACCCATTTCTCAACCCTACAACCCCGGAAATGGCTTAAATATGGGTGAAAACACAGAAAAATAGAAATGTTAATATGGGTTAATCTTGAATGGGGAGGAAACTGTAATACAACAAGGCAGATATAGCAGAACCAAACCCATTTCCACCCATTTCTCAACCCTACAACCCCTGAAATGGCTTAAATATGGATGAAAAACACAGACAGAGAAATGTGAATATAGGTAAATTTTGAATGGGGAAAAAACCGTAATAGGACAAGGCAGATATAGCAGAACCAAACCCATTTCCACCCATTTCCCTCCCCGGTGGCACCCTGGGGGCACGTGGCACGCCTAAAAAGAGGGCCAGATGGTGACCGGGAGGAGGGGAGTGACACGGGTGGGGAAATGGGAGCTACGTGGCACCCATATCACGCCGCCATTGGACTTTAGATTAACCTAAGGGTGGTCAGTCCCCGTGTCCTCCCCCGTGGCACTCCCCAGCCCCACGTGGCCGCCTAAATGAGTGCCAAAGGGTGCCAACAGGAGGGGACGTGGCAACCCCCCCCCTTCCCGTGTCCCCCTCGACCCCATGTCCACTCACTGTACTGTCTCCGTGGGGTCCGTCCTATAGGAATCCGGTCCGGCCGAGAGGCTCCACTGTGGGGGTCTGGAATATAAGAGAAAATAAAAGGTTTTTAGTGCAGGAAGGGCTGTGTGGGGGGGGGCGATATGTGAAGCGCCATGGACACGCGTATATCCTCCTCACCTTCCTGACGCACACTGACGGGACTGGGATGTGGTACCAGTGATGGAGTGGACAGGTACCGGTATTGTCAGACGCTTCCACCTCCCACATCCTCTATTTCCAAAGGCCTAAAGGGAGGTTAATCGGGTTTTCATGACGTATTTTTCATATTCATACTACAAAAGAAGTGTCAGTATACCATTAGGGTCATTCAACTACCCCTGGAAAAGCCCAAAACGCCTACGAAAGCCTTGTCAAATATGGGTACCTGGGCGCTGGGAGGATTGAGGATGCTGGCCCAGCTGGTACCGATAGTTCCGATGCATGTGTTGCGAGAAATACTTCCTCGTAGCAGGAAAACATATTAATTTGCCTGGTTTTGTTCTATTTTTCCACGTGTGACCTTCGTGGTGGTTTATATTGCCCTCAAGAATACAACACACCAGGCCAACAGACCAAACAAGCAAAATACTGAGTGAATATCGACGTGGGATTAATTCTTTCTAAACTCTCCCCTATGCGTTTGTTTTAAAGCCCTCTACTGATCAAAAGTGTTCCTCTGATGTTTGTGCCGTGTATTGGAGCCGAAACAGGACAAGTAAACGATAGCGGTGAGTAAAATATTGGAAAACTAAACAAGTTGAACCCATCTCTGCGAGCTATTTTCCGACTGGGAGCTAATTCCTACAATACCGGTGCTAACGGTACCTGTCTGGTGGTGCTATCGGACTTTTAAGTACCGATACGCAATACCGTAAAGTGCTCCCCCGCCCTATAGACTCACATATTCGTAACTTATAATATCTTTCATGAATTCCGGCCAGGGCGTCAAGCCAGTGAGCCGCCTGCATTGCCTTGCCTGGCCACGCCGCGCCCCAGCTCCTCTCAGTTCCGGGACCGGTACCGCCGCCTTTAGTACCGCAATCACCGGTACCGAGATTAGCGGTACTCAAGGCTGCGGTGAAGGTTGCCACATCCCTTCAGCCGAACGAACGTACTCAGCTAGTCACGTTATCTAGTTTCTCTGCCAAATCATCGCATTTACACAACCATAGCCCTCAAAACATGTTAAAAATCTAGTTTGCAATGTATTAATCAATGTAGACATAGTAGGTTAACCGTTCTTAGCATGCTGGACCTCTTCAACTCAGCATGACTCGATTATTTGACACAACAGAACTGACTCATTCCGCCATATCCTAAAGCCAATGCTTACTTATCTTTCATGCTCTTACAATCAATACACAAATTAAAAGTCTTATACTGTCACGGGAATCATATAGCGCGGGGCATATTTTCGTACCTTTAGCTAATCATCGTACATCTAACATCCCCAAAGCAGACAACTCAGCTGCACTGTTGCCAAGTCTATTCTCGTCCTCGTGGGCATAATAGTGAAACAACCTTCATACTCGACACTATTTATCACCCCTGGCCTTCAATAAGAGTACTTTTGCCCGCGCACACGTAGAATTAAAGATATGTAAGATAAACTACGAACGGTCCGACTTTCTATGTAAATCTATGTAAATCTATGTAGCATTTTCTCTCTCTCTCTCTCTCTCTCTCTCTCTCTCTCTCTCTCTCTCTCTCTCTCTCCTACATGATATAGAATAATACAACTATATATAAATACGTAAATATATAAATACATTTCATATATATTAATACAATAAATACAATAAATAAATAAATAAATAAATACAACTACATTAGAAAAAGTAAATGATAGAAGCGAAAGTAGAACAAAGTAGACAAAAACAACAACAACAACAACAACACACACACACACACACACACACACACACACACACACACACACAAATACATCAGAAAAACATAACAAATAAAACAAATAAAACAATGTCCTAGTTAAAAATAGTACAGCAAAACTTCTATATATACCGAAGAGTGGAATTATCAAAACATACATCAATAGGCTACCGAAATATTTTTTTTCTTATATAGCGATGAGTTTAAACTAATATATAATGTTTGCTGTAGTATCATAGACAAACTTAACAACACATACTAACACAACAACACTATGCACTACAACACAACAAAGCTACACATTAAAACTTCGGCATCCGGGCACAGGAATTTGACAAGGCTTTCGTAGGAGCTTGGGGGCATTTCCAGGGGTGGGTTAATGGCCTGCATAATCTGTCAACGCTAACTCCGGCTATACGGGCACGTGGCACGTTACCCTGTACTTACTCTGTATATACGAGGCAATCCTGAGTGGGGGAGGCCAAGGGGACGCCCACGGAATTCGTAACTTGAGCAAGACGATAGATCCTGAAGGAGGGTACTCGAGTTGGGAAGGGGCCTGCATGGAGACCCGCCCGGAAGGAACGTCGTAAGGTGGGCGTAGCGACGAGCTCCCCGGTGTATGCCCCCCATTGATTCATGATTAATGGCCCTGGTGGTCTGACCCTTCTTCTGGACCATGAACCCCCTCCTAAATATGGAAAACACTCGTGAGGACCAGATTGATCTCCTTTGAGAGGCGGAGGCGTCTGTTCTGGGTTTCATGTACCAGGGAATGGCGCTCAGAAGCCTCCTTTACTTAAACACCAAAACACTATCAGAAAGGACACACAGAGCGATCGGACGTGCATTTCTTGGTCTCGGGGTCATATATTCCTTTACCCGGGCATCTATACTTCCTCAGGACCAAGACACTCTCATCTGTCGGCGAAGGGAAACACGAGTAATGCAGCTGGCAGTCACACTCCTGATGGGCATACCTCCCCGCTGTCTTCCCTATGCAGGACGCCGGCTCGCAGGCTGGTGGTTTTCTCGTGGTGTTAGGCGGGTCCACGGTCTCAGTAGCATGGCGGGTCAGCGTAATGGTTTCAGTGACGGCGTAGGAGTATTCCGGCTCGTTGAAGGAGGCTGTGACGGTAACGGAGATAGGAGAGATGGTCAAACTAGGCGTAGCTTCAAGAGGGACGGTGACGGTCGTCGTGGTTGGCTGAATACTCGTTACCGTAGTCGTTGAAGGCTCCCCATCCGTGATCGTAAGGGTAGAGGTGGTCGTAATCGAGACGGTAACACTGCTAGACTCCGTAACTGTACTAGTGGAAGGGACGGTTACAGTAGTGGTAGGGCCAGTCACGGTGACAGTTGTAGTACCAGTGCCCGGTTCAGTGGTATTATTATTGTTGTTATTGCCAGAGTTGTCGACAGGTTTGCCCTCTACATCGATTCCAGAGCAGATCGGAACACTCCCGAGCCCTTGGCAGAACGCAGCCTCCCCCGTGTCCGTGTCAAGCTTCTCCAGGCCATAGGTGGTGCAGGTGTGTTCCACGGGGCACGCCGCTCCCCTGAGAAAGTGAGATAGACAGAGATAAATGGAAAGATGGATTGGTAGATAGATAACTTGGTTGAATGATTGATAGATAGATAGATGAATAGATAGGTAGTTAGACGTTTAGATAGAGAGATAAATAGATTGAGAGAGAGAGAGAAATGGAAAGAGTTAGAGACAGAAAGATGTAGATAGATAGATAGATAGATGGAAACATATAGACAGAAAGATATAGATAGATAGATAGATAAATAGATAGATAGTCACTATTTTCTATATTATTCAACTCTAGAATTTTAATAATGAAATCGTCTCCTTATTATCAACCAGCACATATTTACACACACACACACACACACACACACACACACACACACACACACACACACACACACACACACACACAGACTCACCAGGAGGTCACCACACAGCAGCTTCCCAATACAAGTAAACTGCCGAGGATCTGAAAATAAAAATAAATAAAAAAAATAAAAAAATAGATAAACAAATGATTTAATAGAAAGAAAGTTAGCCAGTTAATACATCACTGAAGTTTACGTTGTTTTCTTTATCATTTTATTACATTTTTTATTTTTGCGATTTATATAAAGAAGGGAGGAGAAAGAAACGAAGGAAGGAGGGAAGGAAGGAAGAAAAGGGGAGAGGAAAGAAAGAATAAGAGAAATAAATGAAAGAATGAAGAAAGGAATGAAAGAGAAGGAGGAAGGATGATAAAAAAATGAATGGGAAGAAATTAAAAAAAAGTAAAGAAAGATAAAATGAGGAAAAGAGAAAGAAAGGAAAAAAAACAAGAAAATGGGAGATACAAAGAAAAGAAATAAAGAAAGAAGGAATAAAGAATAAAAAGATAAAACCAAATAGAAGGTAAAAAAACATAGGAAAATAAAAATGAACTTACCTTGTGCAGAATCTTCATCTTCTCTTATATTAACCTCCTTTCTTTTATCTGGTAACAATGGACGTCAATATTTTTTTTTTCTGGTAATATCCTTTCAATTAAATTCCCAGCGTCAAAACATCAATTAAAAAGACAAAAAAAAAGATGATAGAAAGATTGTATATACGTCAATTCCCTTCTTTCCTTCCTTTCTTTCTTTCTTTCTTTCTTTCTTTCTTCCTTTCCCTTCGAAGTTTAGGGACAGACTGAGCTCCTTCTCGCCCTCTCGCCCCCCTTATATATATAGTGCCCGCCTCCCTCCCTCTCTCCCTCCCTCCCTCCTGACCCACTCAAGACTGCAAATTCGTGTCAAAATTGTTTATTCTTCTCATTTATCGCAGAATTATCGCAACCTATGTGTGAAAAAGGGTTCCCCGCTCTCTCTCTCTCTCTCTCTCTCTCTCTCTCTCTCTCTCTCTCTCTCTCGATACTATTTATATATGAATTAGAGAGAGAAAGAAGGTAATGATAAAGAGAGAAAGAAAAAGAGGAAGGAAGGAAGGAAGGAAGGAAGGAAGAAAATGAAAAGAAGAACGAAAGAAAGAGAAAGAAAAATCGCAAAAACAACAACAGAGGAAAAAAGAAAGAAAAAGAAATGAAGGGAGAAAAAAATATTACCACGATAAATATAAATAACTTTATAAATAGATATATAAATAAATCAATAAAAAGATAGATAGATAGATAGATAAATAAACAAGATAAATTAAAATGCAGCACCACCACCACAACCACCATCACCATCACCACCACCACCACCACAATCACCACCACCACCACCATTCATATGAGTGTGAAAAAAAAAAAATCTCACGGTGAAAATAAGTGTCATTCGAAACACCGTTATTTTCCCCGAGGCTTTAGGGTGTGTGTGTGTGAGAGAGAGAGAGAGAGAGAGAGAGTAAGAATGCAGGTATGCGTCCTAATTAACTTTCTTTATTTTTTTTTTAGTTTTATGACATTTTTCTATTTGTACGCCCTCATAAACAACTACTACTACTACTACTACAACTACAGACCAATATTTTTTTAATGTAACTCGATAACTTTTTTTCTTATAAGTTAATTTTCTTTTCTTACAAACTTTTTTTATTTTTTACGTAACCCAAGGAGTATTTTTTTTCTTCCTTTTTTTATATTATTTTCTTCTTGTACGTCTTAAGGCATTCATTTGTTAAGTATTTCCTTTTGTTCCCATCTATCTATCTATCACTATCTATCATTTTTGTCTATCTTCCATTTTTTCTAACTTCATTTATTCGTCTATCTGTAATTATTCACTTTTATTTATTCTCTTTTTCTTTTGTTTCGTATTTCCTTCAGTCCCTATCTATCTATTTATCTATCTATCACTTCCTATCTATTATTTTTATGTATAGCTTCTATTTTTTCTAACTTCATTCATTCGTTTATCTGTAATTATTCACTTCTATTTTTTTTATTTTCTCTTTCTTTCAATTGATCTATTTCATTCATTCTATCTTTCTTTCTATTTCCTATTTATTTTCATCTATTTATTTCTATCTATACATTCATTTATCTACATTTACTCGGTTCTTTTAATTCTCTCTATCTTTCTTCCTATTTTCTTTTCATTAACTTCTATTGCTTACATTTATCCATTCATTTCTTTATATTTATCTACGTATCATTGTTCTATCTTCTTCCCTTCTCTCAATTCCCAACCATCTCTCTTTCCTTTACTAATAACATTCACCAAAATAAAGAATCACACATCTTAGGGTAAACTTTTATTATAACCTTCGAATAATCAAGTCTCAGCTCCTTTAAAATAAGCGATATATAAGATTAGAACCTATTATTATTATCAAACGACACTATTAGAACGCATTATTAAACGGCACTATTAGAACCCATTATTATTATTATTATTATTATTATTCGAGTAGTGTTGACGCGGATTAGATAAGTTAGTCGGCGCGCGGAGGCAAAACAGTAACCCAAAGGAGTTCAACGCGAGTAGCAATGGTGGTTTCAGATGCTTTTATGAGAGTCTTGTAACCTCTATACTTCTTTTACCAAACCAGTGAATAAAAGTCAAGCCTATAACCAAACAGCGAAAATATATATATAATTTCACGTATATCAATGGTGGCTAACAGACTGGTTAACATTATATATATATACGTACAGGCCTATAACACTGCATATCTCTATTCAAAAAGTAGTAATAAAAAGTAGGCCTATAACTCAAAATAGAACGAGAACATCATTTTTACGCCTACAAACATTGCGTATTTCTATTCAAAAAGTAGTAATAAAAAAGTAGGCCTATAACTCAAAATAAAACGAGAACATTACATCATTTTTACGCCTACAAACATTTTTTTTACCTCATAACTATTCGCATATAACGTGTAATTATAAAACTTTTAGGCCTATAACATCATATCATCTCCATTCCTAAAGGGTTAATAAAAAAGACAGGCATATATCATTTTAAGTTCGTAAGATAAACAGGCCTATGGAAAGTGATATACGGGATACGGTGTTTGCTAGCTTAGGCCTATGACACTCTCTCTCTCTCTCTCTCTCTCTCTCTCTCTCTCTCTCTCTCTCTCTCTCTCTCTCTCTCTCAGACGGGTATTAGCATTAGTAAATTAGCTACAATATTAAGGAGTACTAAAATATATGTTTGGTTATATACTAAATGCCTGGAGTTAACGCACACACACACACACACACACACACACGCACACACACACACACACGCACACACACACACACACACAACGTCCATTTCTCATCCACCTGTTAAATCGCTTCTATATTTCTCAGGTCATCCATTTTCACACATCCACTTCTTATTCTTCATCCATTTCATCCATATATCAATGTATCTTTTTTATTTATCATTCATTTATTCAATCCAAAGCATCCATTAGTTAATCTCTAGGCCTATGTATCTAATCTTTTTTTCTTTTCTTCCTTTCTTCCTTCCACTCATCCAATCAATCTTCTTTCTTCCTTTCTTTCAATTACTCTTCCACTTTTTTCTTCGTTTACAAATTGGTTTCATCACTTTTTTTTCTTTTTCTCCACCCAGCCATCCACCTTTTCTTTTCTTTCTTTTCTTCCCTTCCTTTCCTTCTCCGCTAGTTCCACCCTTCCATCCTCTTCCTCTATAGATGGTTGAGGTATCATTTTCAACCTATTTCCACTTCTTCTTCCCTTCTATTAATCACTTATAATCAATCAATCAATCAGTCAATCTTCCAGTCAACCTTTCGTTCCTCCTATCTCCCATTCTGTTGTGGTATAATTTTCTACCTTTTCCTACAAGTCTACCTAAGTCTACCTCTGCTTCCCTTCCATTAAGTACTTGTAATCAATCAATCAATCAGTTAATCTTCCAGTCAATCTTTCGTTCCTCCTATCTCCCATTCTGTTGTGGTATCATTTTCTACCTTTTCCTACAAGTCTACCTAAGTCTACCTCTGCTTCCCTTCCATTAAGTACTTGTAATCAATCAATCAATCAGTTAATCTTCCAGTCAATCTTTCGTTCCTCCTTTCTATCTCCCATTCTTCCTCCCTTTCATCTCTCATCCTTCCTCTTCTCCATCTCCCCTCATTCTCCTCCTCCTCCTCTTCCCTTCGTCTAGGCCTACAGGTGGTTGTGATGGTGCTGTCTGTTCTTCACGCGGTGGTCATGCAACTTGTCCAGCAGCTCGTCGAACAGGTCCTCCAGAAACTCCTCGTCCTCGTCCTCATTGACCACGAACTCCTCGGGGCCGAAGTCATCCTCGAACAGGTCATCCTCATCGTAGTCCAGCTCGTTCATGGCCAGGAGGTCGTCGTCAGTTGGGGGCTTGGGGGTGGTTGCCTTCTTCTTCTTGTTTTTGTTGTTGTTGTTGTTGTTGTTGTTTTTGGTGGTGTCGGTTGGGGAGGTGCAGACCCAGCTTCCAACCGCACATATGCTGTTTTACGCACATACATACATACATACATACATACATAAATACATACATACATACATACATACATACATACATTAGAAGATGAGTACATAAATATAGATTGGTTTTTGTGTATGGAATTGACGCACACACACACACACACACACACACACACACACACACACACACACACACACACAGGGAGAAAGAAAGAAAGAAAGAAAGAGAAAGGGAGGGAGGGAAAAACGGCATTAGATAAGTCTCAAAAAGAAAAAAAGAATACACACAAACAAACTAATTAAACAAGCAAGCCCCCAAAACTAAAACAAAACAATTTTATATATCGTCTAAGAGTAAGACAAAACAACAAACATATAAACAAACAAACAACTATGTATTACCTTCTCCAATCTTTATATATATGAAAATTCAACTTTATATTTACTAATTTGTTAATATACTCAAACAACAAAAACAACAACAACAACAACTACTACTGTCTGTCCTTCTATTAACCCATATACTATCTATCTATCTATCTTTCTATTTTCGTATCTTACCAATGACTTCCGTCGACATGAACATCCTCCCCGTCAACGTACTTCCTCCCTTCCAGCGAACACTCTGCCGAAAACGCGAGAAATATATATGTAAATTAGTTATCATTCCTATATATCTTGCCTTCTTTCCTTCCTCTCCATCCTTCCTTCCTTCGTTTACAAATGGGTGAAGGTGAAGAAAAGGCAGAAAGAACAGAAGATACAAAATAAAAAAATAGAACAAGCCGAACACGAGAAATGTGTTAATTAGTCATCATTTCTGTGTATCCTTCCTTCCTTCTTTCCTTCCTCTCCATCCTTCCTTCCTTCGTTTACAAATGGGTGAAGGTGAAGAAAAGGCAGAAAGAACAGAAGATACAAAATAAAAAAAATAGAACAAGCCGAACACGAGAAATGTGATAATTAGTCATCATTTCTGTGTATCCTTCCTTCTTTCTTTCCTCTCCATCCTTCCTTCCTTCGTTTACAAATGGGTGAAGGTGACGAGGAGGCAGAAAAAACACAGAACCAAAATCAAGAAACAGAACAAGCCGAACACGAGAAATATATATGTAAATTAGTTATCATTCCTATGTATCCTTCCTTCTTTTCTTCCTTCCTTCCTTCGTTTACAATTGGGTGATGGTGAAGAGGAGGCAGAAAAAAACACAGAAGAAACAAAATAAAGAAATAGAACAAGTTATAAAAAAAAGAAGACGGAGGAGGAGGTTGTGGAGGACGTAAACATATAAACAAAATACAAACAATAAAGAAAAGATAAAAGATATAAACGTTAAAAGCGACCACTGCGGAAAATCACGCGATCACAAACATTGACTGAAAAACACTGATCCATAACGACATTCACGGCAAAATAACACCCATACTCAGCGTCATCACATACTCATTACCTTCGTTGCTGAACCAGTGATGAATGAGCGAACAGTGAACAAAAACCGTAGACCACAATATCCACTCTTTCATCCCTCACTCACTTCCTAATGCAAGAGTTTACAGGATCTTCACTCTTTCATTCCTCACTTCCTAATGCAAGAGTTTACAGAATCTTCACTCTTTCATTCCTCACTTCCTAATGCAAGAGTTTACAGAATCTTCACTCTTTCATTCCTCACTTCCTAATGCAAGAGTTTACAGAATCTTCACTCTTTCATTCCTCACTTCCTAATGCAAGAGTTTACAGTGTCTTCACTCTTTCATTCCTCACTTCCTAATGCAAGAGTTTACAGGATCTTCACTCTTTCATTCCTCACTTCCTAATGCAAGAGTTTACAGGATCTTCACTCTTTCATTCCTCACTTCCTAATGCAAGAGTTTACAGAATCTTCACTCTTTCATTCCTCACTTCCTAATGCAAGAGTTTACAGAATCTTCACTCTTTCATTCCTCACTTCCTAATGCAAGAGTTTACAGAATCTTCACTCTTTCATTCCTCACTTCCTAATGCAAGAGTTACAGTATCTTCACTCTTTCATTTCTCACTTCGTAAAGCAAGAATAGACCAGAAATTTTGACTAATAAACACTGACTCATAATGACATTCACGGCAATATAACACTCATACTCAGCGTCATCCCATACTCATCATCGTCGTTACTGAACCAATGATGAATGTGCGTAAATGAACAGTGTGGAGCGAACAGTGAACAAAAAACGTAGACCACGATATCCACTTTTTCGTCCCTCACTCACTTCCTAATGCAAGTGTACGGGATCTTCACTCTTTCATTTCTCACTTCCTAATGCAAGAATAGACCAGAAATTTCACTCTTTCATCTCTCGCTTACGGTGTAGAGGACTTACGTTTCTGCGGCGGCTTGTACCCCGGGGTGAAGATGGTCGTGAACTCCTCAAAGTCCAGTCGCCAGTCCCTGCTCGTGTCGCCCATGTCCAGGATGGCGTCCACACACAGCGCCCTGAAGAACATAGGAGTAAAGTTAGCTGTGATCAAACGTTTCAAGACTATAGTAACGTTTCAAGGCTACAGTAAACCTAACCTAACCTAATGCCGGTAAAGGTTCCTAGGGCTGTGTACTTGGCTAGCTCCTCGGTCATGGTTGGGTCTGGCCATGAAGGAGACCTCGGTGGTACAGTTTATAGGGACAGTCATCACGCACCTAACCTAACCTAACCTAGCCGAACTAATGCCGGCAATGGTTCCTGCGCCATGTACCTGGTCAGCTCCTGGTCCTGGTTGGGTCTCAGTGGCACAGTTGATAAGGACAGTTAGAGGATGGTCATCACACGCCTAACCTAACCTAACCTAACCTAGCCAAACTAATGCCGGCAATGGTTCCTGCGCCCTGTACCTGGTCAGCTCCTAGTCCTGGTTGGGTCTCGATGGTACAGTTGATAAGGACAGTTAGAGGAAGGTCATGACACGCCTAACCTAACTTAACCTAGCCAAACTAATGCCGGTAATGGTTCCTACGCCGTGTACCTGGTCAGCTCCTGGTCCTGGTTGGGTCTGGCCATGAAAAAGGCCTCGGTGGTGCAGTTCAGCATCTCATCGGCGTCGATGTTGTTGTCCTTGTTGTGGTCGCACGTGTAGAAGCGGCCCCAGAGGCTCTCCCTGAACGTCATGCCCTCCACGTGCCACGGCTGCGTGCCCAGTGTGTCCTGCCACTTCTTGCCGACCAGTAGGAGGTAGGCGTCGCGCTGGGAGCTGTAGCACACGGCTGGAAGGGGGGAAAGGAGGAAAATGTGTTATGTTAGGCTACACAGTAGTCAGCGTGCGGGCGCCGCTGCTGGGATTTTTCAGTCACCGCCGAGTGGCCCAAGACTACCCCCATGCTGTCCTGAAGACCACCTGTCAACCTGGATTCTCACTTTAAGAGAGGATCACAGATGAGCTCCGGAGGGCAGCATGAGCCAAGCAAGATGGCGCCCCTATAAACACTTGCCTGCACCATAATGGGCTGGGGCCGTAATACGGCCCCACCAAGAAAGCCTACTCCAGCCATAGGCAGAAAGGTAAAGAAAAAAAAAGTTGGAATAATTCGTTTTAGTGCTGTGTAAAATTGCAAAGAAAGGTTAAATGTTAGAAGAAAGCGTTTAAAAATGTTACGTTGAGTAGCATAAACAGAGGCAGAAGAGAAGGGGAAAGGAAGAAAAAATCAAGAAGAGGAAAATGAAAAGAAGAGAAAATCAAGAGGAAGAGGAAAACAAGAGGAAATCAAGAGGAAGAGGAAAACAAGAGGAAATCAAGAGGAAGAGGAAAACAAGAGGAAATCAAGAGGAAGAGGAAAACAAGAGGAAATCAAGAGGAAGAGGAAAACAAATGAAAGTAAGGAGGAAGAGAAAATCAAGAGGAAGATGAAAACAAGAGGAAATCAAGAGGAAGAGGAGGAGCTGTACCCACCTGGCTCCTCTTTCTTCACCGCGGGCTTCTTCTTCTTGGTGAATTTGGGCTTCTTGCAGACACCCTTGTGGACCACCTTGATGTGCTCGCCCTGCAGAAGAGGAAGAGGAGGAGAAAGAGGAGAAGGACAAGTCATTAGTGACCATCTCAAGGCCGTTATCGTATATTTCAAAGGTATTATCATATATATCAAAGAAAGTATTGTATTTACAGAGGGCGTTATCGTATATTTCAAGGACGTAATCGTATATGAAAGGCGTTATCGTACAATGCAAGGGCCTTATCGTATATCGGGGGTATTATTTTATATATTGAAGGTGTTAGTATTTTTTTTTTTTTTTTACAACAAAGGAGACAGCTCAAGGGCACAAAAAAGAGGAAGCAATAATAAAAAAAGCCCGTTACTCGTTGCTCCTAAAAGTGTATTATAGATCATTTCAGGGCTCCGGGACGCACCGTGAGGCAGGCGTGGCGGTGTAGGCTGCAGTGGTTGTCGTGGGTCCTCTCGTCGGAGCCGCACACTGGGTAGTAGCGCGCCGGGCAGGAGGCGAGGCACTGGCACACCGCCGCGCCGCCCTCGACCACGCACTCCCGCCCCGCCCGGCACTCAACGCTGGCGCACGGGTCCCCTGAGGAAGGAAGACGGGCTGAGACGCTGCCTTGAGGGACGACTAGAGGAAGATACAGTGAGAAGTTTGAGGAACGACGAAGATATTGACATTTGCAAGAGAATGAGAGAGTATAGATAACAGAAATGAAGGGGATAATAGATAGATAGATAGATTGATTGATTAATTGAGAAAATAAAAAGATAAGAGAGAGGATATATATGGATGAGGTAAGGAGGGTGAACGAGAGAGAAAAATAAAAGAGAAATTAAATAGAAGAGAGATAAAAAGAAGGAGAGAGTAAAAGAGGAAGGAAGAGACTGGAGGAAACCATTATGAGAGGAGAGGGAGGGAGGGAGGAAAGCAAGGAAGGGAGTGTAGAAGCAAGGGAGGGGCGAGGTGGGAGAGAGGGAGTGTAGAAAGAGATTAATAAGGAATAGAAAACAGGTTAAGATAATGAGGGAGGAGGATAATTACTGTAATGATGGGGTAGAGAATAGGGAGGGGGGGAGAGGGATGAGGAGAGAGAAAGGGGGGTACAGGTTGGGAGGGAGGGGAGGAAGCAGGGAGAGATAGGGGGATACAGGTTAATTACTAGTCGTTCACCTGAGTTAGTTGAGATCTATGTAGCAAAGAACGGAGGTATAGAAGAACGTGCATAAATGGAACAAAGGAGAGGAACGAAGAGGAGGAGGAGGAGGAGGAGGAAGAGAATGGTATAGGAAGAGAAGAGAGATAAAAGTAATTGAAGAGAATGTGAAAGGAAGGAAAGGAGGAGGAGGAGGAGGAGAAGATAATTAGAAGAACGGGAGGAGGAGGAGGAGGAGGAGGAGGAAGAAGAAGAGAACTGGAACCAAAGTATGATGATGAAAAATGTAAAAGAGAACAGGAAGATTATTATACATGCAAGAATAAGGAATAAGCAAAAAAATTAAGAAAAAGAAAAAAAAGAACGAGGAGAGAGAGAGAGAGAGAGAGAGAGAGAGAGAGAGAGAGAGAGAGAGAGAGAGAGAGAGAGAGAGAGAGAGAGAGAGAGAGAGAGAGAGAGAGAGAGAGAGAGAGAGAGAGAGAGAGAGAGAGAGAGAGAGAGAGAGAGACGTGACCTCACATATTTTCGTCCCTGTGACAAAATTTGCAGAAAAGTAAAACAAACAAATAAATCGCATTCTTTTCATTATTGACTATGTGGGAGAAATTTTTGTCCTACTTGTTTATATAAAAAATTCTCTCTCTTCATTCCTTTTCATTCTTCTCTCTCTCTCTCTCTCTCTCTCTCTCTCTCTCTCTCTCTCTCTCTCTCTCTCTGTCTCTCAATATAATAGAACAATAGACAGTCTAACACCCCCTTTTTTTTTCTCTCTCTTTTTCTCTCTATTTTTTATGCACTGAACAGAAGAACAAAGAAAAGATTAAGTAGACCATGAAATGAATGATGCCGTTTTCTCTTTTATCTTACGTTATTTTATGGCCGTGATGCTATAAAAAAAAAAGTAAATATGTTTTTTTCTCAAGATTCAAGTAATATTCCCTGGTATTTGTTTCTGTAGATTTGAGGCTCAATTTCGCTTAATTTCCTCCACTAATCCATAATGGCGTTAATCTTACGTTCGTGTCTCTCTTTATATCGCTCAATTTCCTTCCATTTCCTTCTGTAATCCATAATGGCGTTAATCTTACGTTCGTGTCTCTCTTTATATCGCTCAATTTCCTTCCATTTCCTTCTGTAATCCATAGTGGCGTTAATCTTACGTTCGTGTTTCTCTTTATATCTCAATGACAGAAAGAAGGAAGAAGAAAGAGAAGAAAAACTGGACAGACAAGAAAGATGAAAGAAAGAAAGAAAGAAAGAAAGAAAAACGAAAAAAAACCATGAAGAAGAGGAAGAGAAAAAAAACAGACAAAGAAAGAAAGAAACAAACAAACAAACAAGCAAACAGAATGGAAAGAGAAAGAAAGAAATGGCTGGGCAAAATCATATCACAAAGAAATGGTCGCGAAGGAGTGAATACAAGAACGTAACAGAGGAATGAGTGGAATTATATAACAAACAAAGGAAGAACGGCAAAGGAAGGTGTAGATAATTATATATAACAAAGGAAGGAGGGAGGAGATTAAAAGAAAGCCTAAGTTTATATGGCACAAAAACAAGAGTTGGGGGTTTACTCACTGGAGCCGAGGTTGAGCTGCGAAAAAAAAGGGAAAACAAACATTAAAATCAGAACAGAATCGTGAAATCTGACCCCAAATAAAACACACATGCTCAAAGATGGGCAAACATTAAAACCAGAATAGGATCGTGGAATATGACCCCAAATACATAAAACACACATGCTCAAAGATGGGCAAACATTAAAACCAGAACAGGATCGTGGAATATGACCCCAAATACATAAAACACACATGTTCAAAGATGGCCAAATATTAAAACCAGAATAGGATCGTGGAATATGACCCCAAATACATAAAACACACATGTTCAAAGATGGGCAAATATTAAAACCAGAATAGGATCGTGGAATATGACCCCAAATAAATAAAACACACATGCTCAAAGATGGGTAAAATAAATAAGAAAAATTGAAGAGAATGGTATAGGAAGAGGGAGAGATAAAAAATAATTGAAAGAATAGGAAGAGGAAGAGAGTGCGTAAGGAAGGAAAGGAGGAGGAGGAGACGAGATAATGATAAAAACAACTGAGGTGCAGAAAGAGAAGAAGAAAGCAATATTACAGTCAAGGCAAAACCGTGAAATTTGACACCCCAATAAACAGACAAGAAAAAAAGTTAGAAAATAAGAAAAAAATGATGATAAAAACAACTGAGGTGCAGAAAGAGAAGAAGAAAACAATATTACAGTCAAAACAAAACCATGAATTCTGACACCGCAATAAACAGACAAGAAAAAAGTAAAAAAAAAAAAGAAAAAAATGATGATAAAAACAACTGAGGTGCAGAAAGAGAAGAAGAAAACAATATTACAGTCAAAACAAAACCATGAATTCTGACACCGCAATAAACAGACAAGAAAAGAGATAAAAAATAAGAAAAAAATGATGATAAAAACAACTGAGGTGCAGAAAGAGAAGAAGAAAACAATATTACAGTCAAGACAAACCCATGAATTCTGACACCCCAATACACAGACAAGAAAAAAGTTTAAAAAAAGAAAAAAAAGATGATAAAAACAACAGAGGTCCAGAAAGAGAAGAAGAAAACAATATTACAGTCAAGACAAAACCGTGAAATTTGACACCCCAATAAACAGACAAGAAAAAAGTTAGAAAATAAGAAAAAATTGATGATAAAAACAACTGAGGTGCAGAAAGAGAAGAAGAAAACAATATTACAGTCAAAACAAAACCATGAATTCTGACACCCCAATAAACAGGAAAGAAAAAAGTTAGAAAGATTAAAAAGAAAAGAAAACTACTTAAATGAATTGAACGGAATCAGTCAGCGTTAAGCATCAAAATAAAAGGAAAAAAAAAGAAAAGAAGAAAAAGCATTAAAATCAGAACAAAGGTGAACTCTGACACACACGTAAGAAATATAACAGGAAAAATCAAACAAAATTAAGAAAAAAATAAGAAATAAAGAAAATAAGGAAGAAAAATGAACTCAGTCGATCTAGTGACCTATAGCAAACTACATAAATAAAAGTAAACAAGAAAAAAAAAATCAACAAAGAAACTTACGTAACGCAAAAAAAAAAGCACAGAGAACCGAACTAGTGACCTCTTAAGCTGAAATCATACAAAAAAAAAAAGATAGATAGATAAATAAATAAAGAGAGAGAGAGAGAGAGAGAGAGAGAGAGAGAGAGAGAGAGAGAGAGAGAGAGAAAACAGGACTTTCGACACCAATAATAATAATAATAATAATAATAATAATAATAATAATAATAATAATAATAATAATAATAATAATAATAATAATAATAATAATAATAATAATAATAATAATAATAAACCTTAAATACGAATCTAAAGAATAAAAATAAGTGACCTCTTGATTTTGAAATAACTCGAAAATGGAAGAAGACGAGGAGGAGGAGGAGGAGGAGGAGGAGGAGGAGGAGGAAGGAGATGAGAAAGGATGATGCCCTCCCCTCCTCTCCCCCCACCTCGCTCTCTCTCTCTCTCACGCTCTCTCTCTCTCTCAAGTGCTTAGGAGATGCAAAACTAACGAAAGATTATTCTGAGCACGATTCCTCCTCCTCCTCCTCCTCCTCCTCCTCCTCCTCCTCCTCCTCTTCCTCTTCCTCTTTTCTGTCATCTCTTCCTTCCCTTCGTAGCAAAAGTTTGGCGTGTGCGTGTGAGTGAGTGAGTGTGTGAGTGTGTGAGTGTGTGAGTGAGTGTGTGTGTGTGTGTGTGTGAGTGTGTGAGTGAATGAGAGAGAGACTTCAACGGGATCATAGATAATAATCCCGTGGCGGTGGTGGTGGTGGTGGTGGTGGTGGTGATGGTGGTGGTGGTGGTGGTGATGGTGGTGATGGTGGTGGTGGTGGTGATGATGGTGGTGGTGGTGACGTGGATGGTACAGCGTGCATTCAGGAGGAGGAGGAGGAGGAGGAGGAAGATGATGCTGAGGAGGAGGAGGAAGAGTGAGAGGCTTGCGGGATGAGGAGGAGGAAAAAAAAGAAGAAAAATAATAGGAAGAAAATAAAAAAGTATTATATTTCAAACGAAGACCGGAGAAAGGAAGGGAAGAGAAGAGGAAAGATTAATAAAAGGAGGAATAGAGAAAAAGACCAAACGAAAGAGAGGAAGAAAGAGAAGAGAGAAAACTAACGAGGAAGAAAAAGGGAATTGAGGAGATGAAAGAAAAAGAAGAAACAGCAGAAAAAGAAAGAAAGAAAGAAAGAAAGAAAGAAAAACAAAAAAAATGAAGAGGAAGAAACGAAAAAGAGAGACAAAAAGACAGGAACAAACAAACAAACAAACAAACAAACAAACAAACAGAATGGAAAAAAAGAAAGAAACAAAGAAAACCATAAGAAAAAAACAAGACAACGAAAGAAAAGAAAGAAAATAACATAGAAAAAGGAGACTAAAAATAGGAACACAGACAAACAAACAAAACAAAAACAGAGAATATAAAAGAGAGAAAGAAAGAAAGAAAACCATAAAAAAAACAGAAAACAAAGGAAAAGAAAGAAAATAACAAAGAAAAGGAGAATAACAATAGTGAATAGGATGGGAGAAGGGCAGAGAGGGCTGACCTACGACAGGGCGAACGTGACAGCGGAGAGAGGCGGCGGATAGCGCGCGCGCGCGCGAGAGAGAGAGAGAGAGAGAGAGAGAGAGAGAGAGAGAGAGAGAGAGAGAGAGAGAGAGAGAGAGAGGAAAGAAGAAGGAGGAGGAGGAGGAGGAGATATAGATTAAGGTATAAGAAAAGAATGGGAAGGGAAATGTGTAGAAGGGAAGAAAAGGAGAGGAAGGAAGGAGAAAAAAAAGAAAATGGGAGGTATAGGAAAAGAATGGGAAGGGAAATGTATAGAAGGGAAGAAAAGGAGAGGAAGGAAGGAGAAAAAAAAAGAAAATGGGTGGAATAGGAAAAGAATGGGAAGGGAAATGTGTAGAAGGGAGGAAAAGGAGAGGAAGGAAGGAGAAAAAAAAAGAAAATGGGAGGTATAGGAAAAGAATGGGAAGGAAAATTCGTAGAAGGGAAGAAAAGGAGAGGAAGGAAGGAGAAAAAAAAGAAGAAAATGAAAAAAAAGTTAATAAATATCCAGATAATTAAAGAACGAAAGAAAGGAAGAAAGATAGATACACAATAGATAGACAGAAATAGACTACAATAAATAAATAAACAATAGATATAAAGACAAAAAATAGATAGATATAGATAGATTCACAAAACACACACCAATAGATAAGATTTAATATACGAGAGGAAAATAGATAGATAGATAGATAGATAGATTCACAAAACACAAACCAACAGATAAAATTTAATACACGAGAGGAAAATTGATAGATAGATAGATAGATAGATTCACAAAACACAAACCAAAAGAAAAAATTTAATACACGAGAGGAAAATAGATAGATAGATAGATAGATAGATTCACAAAACACAAACCAAAAGAAAAAATTTAATACACGAGAGGAAAATAGATAGATAGATAGATAGATAGATTCACAAAACACAAACCAATAGATAAAATTGAATATACGAGAGGAAAATAGATAGATAGATAGATAGATAGATTCACAAAACACAAACCAAAAGAAAAAATTTAATACACGAGAGGAAAATAGATAGATAGATAGATAGATAGATTCACAAAACCCACAAACCAACATAGATAAAATTTAATACACGAGATACGATGAAATACTATCCCACCCCAATCTATACTATGCTTTCAATTTCACTATAGTTAACGACCAATAGAAAAACCTCATTGTAGTTTAAAGTCAACCTCTCATGATACGGATGTGGGCCCCGAGGCATTGTCCCTGAACATAATGATACAATGACCATAGGAAACAGACTGTACTATTTCCCTTTGTTCGTAAATACCTGGATAATTAGGGGAAAGTGAGGGGGAGAAGGAGGGGAAGGAGGAGGAGGAGGAGGAGGTAGAGGGGAAGGAAAGAGAGGAATGAAAAAGGAAGGGAAGGAAGAACTGTGTAGAAGAAGGGAAGGGAAGACGGGGGAGGAAGGAAAAGAGGAGGAAGAAGAAGGAGGAGGAGGAGAAAAAGATAATGGGGAGGAGGAGGAGGAGGAAGATAATGAGAACGATAGGGAAAGAAAGAGGAGGAGGACCAGGAGGAGGAGGAGGAGGAGGAGGAGATGGGAAGGAGGAGGAGGAGGAGGAAGAAGATAATGAGAACGATAGGGAAAGAAAGAGGAGGAGGACCAGGAGGAGGAGGAGGAGGAAAAGGGAGCAGAAAATGACAACGATGATGATGATTAGGAAGAGGAGGAGGAAGATTAAAAGGAGGAGGAGGAAGAGAGATAAGAAAAGAAGGAGGAGGAGGAGGAGGAAGAAGAAGAAGAGGAGGAGGAAGAGAAGGAGGGAGTACAAAAAATGACAGTAATGATTATGATTAGAAAGAGGAGAAGGAAGATTAAGAGGAGGAGGAGGAAGAGAAATAGGAAAAGAAGAAGGAGAAGGAAGAAGAAGAGGAGGAGGAGGAGGAGGAGGAGGAGGAGGGGAAGTAATGCTATTCAATGCAAGGTAAAAGTAAACACCAAATAAGGACAGGAGGAGGAGGAGGAGGAGGAGGAGGAGGAGGAGGATAAGGAGGAGGAGGAGGCCTGAACTATCGTACTTACCGCTGAGGCCGAAGCCGAGACCGCTGCCAGACACACGAACAACAACAACCGCATCTGAAAACAACAACAACAATGATAATAATAATAATAATAATAATAATAATAATAATAATAATAATAATAATAATAATAATAATAATAATAATAATAATAATAATAATAAATAAATACAACTTCCTATTATTATTTTTATCCTCATTTCAATCACAGTTTTCTTTTTTTCTATTTCTTTTTATCTTTTCCTTTCCTTCTCTCTCTCTCTCTCTCTCTCTCTCTCTCTCTCTCTCTCTCTCTCTCTCTCTCTCTCTCTGCTCCTCCTCCTCTCCCTCTCCTCTCCCTTCCTTCCCTCTCCTCCTGTTCCCTCACAGCATCCCTCCTCCTTCTCCTCCTCCTCCTCTCTCTAGCTCTCCTTCTCTCTTCCCTTCCTTCTTTCTTTCGTAATAGCATCCCTCCAGCATCTCTTCTCCTCCTCCTCCTCCTCCTCCTCCTCC
Organism: Eriocheir sinensis; assembly: GCF_024679095.1. Classification (NCBI taxonomy): domain Eukaryota; kingdom Metazoa; phylum Arthropoda; class Malacostraca; order Decapoda; family Varunidae; genus Eriocheir; species Eriocheir sinensis. The sequence continues at coordinate 12,710,986 of NC_066519.1, forward strand.
TCCTCTTCCATGGCAGTAACTCGTTCTCGCCTCCTGTCTGCTTGGCGAGGTCTGATATGGTAAGCAAACTGAGCCTACCTTACGTCACCTTCTGTAAGCCGGAGAGACGGAGAGAAGAGGAGGAGGAAAAGGAGGAGAAGGAGGAGGAAAGGATAAGAAGAGAAGAGGGGAGAGAGAGAGAGAGAGAGAGAGAGAGAGAGAGAGAGAGAGAGAATATTAATAAGAGAAAATGAAAGGAAACGAAAGGAAGGGAAAGGAAGGAAAAGGAGAGAAAGGAAATAGGGAAGAAAAGAAGGAAGAGGAGAAGGAAGAAGAAGAAGAGGGAAAGAATGAAGGGAGGGAGGAACAAGAAGATAAGAGGAGGAGGAGGAGGAGAGAAGTATGGAGGCTGGGAGAGGGAGGGAGAGGGGGGGGGGAGAGAAGTATATAAGGGGAGGCCCAGAGAGAGAGAGAGAGAGAGAGAGAGAGGAAGTGAGAGTAGGGCAGTTGAATCTTTGGTCTGACTTTCAAGGTGAGAGAGACCTAACTTCCGTCTCTCTCTCTCTCTCTCTCTCTCTCTCTCCTTCCTTTCCCTTCCTTCTTCCTTCCTCTCTTCCCTTTCTTCCCTTCCCTTATCTTCCTTTTCCATCACCTCCCTTTCCTTCCCTTTTCTTCCCTTCCCTTCTCTTCCAATCCCTTCCTATCCTTTCCCTTCCCTTCCCTTCCCATTCCTTCCCTTCCCCTCTCTTCCCTTCCTTTCTCTTCTCTTCCCTTCCTTTACCTTCCCTCTCCTTTCCTTCCCTTTCCTTACAAACAATGACACACACACACACACACACACGCGCGCAGTTACTCATACCAAAAAAAACACCACCCAGTTCGTGTTTTTACTGCAAACTCTCTCAAACACAATCCAAACACCGAGAATTCATTATAACATTCACTAATCCTCGCTCGGGACACAGTTAGGTGATCGCAATAGCCGTAATGTGGATGTAAACTGGTGTAAACTGCATGAACTAACCGTGAGAGAGGACCGACAAACACCTGCTCACCACCACAGTCAGCAACCAACTGAGCAAGGGGGGAAGGGTTGCCAAGTCACCGTAAGAGATTGAGTCACCCCTGAAATTCTACCTCGCCCGAAAAAGTAGCCCAAGGTGACCAGAAATCCCGCCCAAAAGTAGCCCAAAGTAAAAAATAATGAGAAACTACTTAGATAAAAAAAAAGTTAGAGAAATAAATAGTCTTGTAGGGTTGCCAAGTCACTTATAAGAGATTGAGTCACCCGAAAAGTAGCCCAAAGTGACCAGAAATCCCAAAAGTAGCCCAAGGTAAAAAATGAGAAACTACTTAGATAAAAAAAAAGTTAGAGAAATAAAAAGGGTTCCCAAGTCACTTATAAGAGATTGTCGCTTATGAATTCTACTCCGCCCAGGAAATAGCCCAAAGCAACCAGAAATCCCGCCCAAAAGTAGCCCAAAAGTTAAAAATGTAAGAAAATACGCAAATAAAAAGTTAATAAAGAAAAATAAGTCTTGTAAGGTTGCCAAGTCACTTAACAGATTGTCACTTATGAATTCTACCCCGCCCAGAAAATAGCCCAAAGCGTCCACAAATCCCGCCTAAAACTAGCCCAAAAGTTAAAAAATAAGAAAATACTGAAATAAAGTTAATAAAGAGAAAAATGTCTTGTATAAGGTTGCCAAGTCACTATTAGAGATTGAATTACTTGCAATTATTCTACACCGTCCAAAAAGTAACTCAAAGCGACCATAAATCCGCCCAAAATAGCCCAAAAGTAACAAAGAAAAAAAAAAGCGAAATAAAATAATGAGAAAAATAAGTCTTGTTCAGAACCTGTAACTCTGCCTTTTATTATTTTTCTTCCGTTTTCGTTAAGGCAAAAATACCGACCTTTGCAACACTGGAATAGAGGAGGAGGGAGGAGGAGGAGGTAGGAAAGGGTGGAGGGAAGAGGAGGAGGGAAGGGTAAGGGGGGTGGAGGAGGATGGAAGAGGAGGAGGAAGAGGGAAGGGGTACAGTTCTCCCATTCCCCTTCCTCCCCTTCCCTGTCTCCCTCCTCCTCCTCCTCTCTCTCTTAACATCCACCTCCACAATCTCCTCCTCCTCCACCTGTTTTGCCTCCCTCCACTCTTGTCATTTCCTCCCTTCCCTCCCTCTTCTTATCCACTTCCTCCATTCATTACTCCACCCTTCCACCTCCTCCTGTCACTCTTCCTCTCCTTCTCCTCCTCTTCCTATATCACTAGTTATGTCTAGTTTGTTTCCTCTCTTTCTCCGTCATTTCTTATTTATTTCCTCTTATTTCTTTGTTACTCACTTCTTCCTTTTCTCTCTCTTCTTTGGCTAAGTCTTTTTTTCTATTTGCCTTTCCATCACTTTATCATCCATTCTCAGTTTTTCCTTTATTTCATTCTCTTTAGTCTCATTTTCATAGTCTTGTGCCCTCCTTCCTTCCTTCCTATTCCTCTTCCTTCCTTCCTTTTCTCCTTTAGTTCTCTTACTTCTTACTTTCCTTCTCTTTCCTCCATTATTTCGTTCTGTTCTATTATCCCTTTTTCTCATTTCTTCCATTCTCCTCTCTCCTTCCTCTTCCTTTCTCCCTTCATCCATTCTTTCCTTCCTCTTATTCCTTCCATTCCCTCCACTCCTGTCATTCCTTCCAATCTTCTAGTCTTCTTTTCCCTCTCCTTTTTCTCTTCTACATCTTTCTCTCTTCCTCCTCTTCCTCCTCCTCCTCCTCCTCCTCCGCCCCTTAGCAAGCCGTCCCGTCTCCTGGCTCGGGCTGCCGCTGTTTGTTCACACTTTGTCCTTACGGTTTATTTGACGGTTCGGCGAGGCGACGCAGATTCCACCTTCCATCTTTTGTCTAGTGTGTACAACTGTACTTTTATATGTATAGGTTTTTTTTTAATGGTAAACTAATTCACCAAGTCAGTTTTCATTCTTTGTAAATATTCACGGTAATCAAATTTTTTATGGTAATCAAAGTTAAAATTCTGTTGACCTTCCGTATTTTCAGGCTAAGAAAGGTAGAAATATTCTCACTGATTTTTTTAAGACGTGCAGACACTCACAGGCACATAAAACAGAAAAGTCAAACAATACATATATTAAACACTTTGCCAGGTTGTTACATAAAAGACAAGCCATACGTCTTCCCAGAAGATCTAGGCTGTAGTTATACAGAAAATAACATGCATTTCCAAGGACTTAACATGATCCATCGCAAACTCGTACTCAGGAAAGTCATTCTATAATACTTCATCGAACTCCTCGCACCACAACATCATTCTTTGTGTGCTAGCTGCTTTATACTATGCGAACTTACCACAACTCCTTCCTGGAGTAATCAGACGAACTCGTACCGAAGCAGTGGTCGCGCCGCTCTGTATGTAGCCGATGCCCCTCGGTCTCCGCAGAGGCAGGACCAGGGGAGGACCAGTTGTAGTGCGACAAGGGAGAAAGTTTCAGCACAGAACAATGGATTACACAAATCACTTACAGGAGAATGGTAATTAGCAAAATATATGATTAACTTTATACCAGTCATGACTGCTTATGAAATGCATGTTAAAGGACGTTATTACTGTAATGGAAGTGTAGTATTAAGGAAGTTTTTCTGGGTTCCATCAAAACTTCCTTAAGTGTCGCTCGTTGGCCGCGGGACCAAGCCCAGACCTTTAACAGTAGTCTGGGTTCGGCCCCGCGTTACACCAACCCACCGCGGTGAGGTCAGCGACGCGGGGTTGGAAGAGGGGGACCTAAAGCCACTGGTCCCCTAAGGAAGGAAGGAAGTAGAGAGTAAGACCACAAGGCGCGGTAGGACATACATATAACACTTAAAGAAGTAGTCGGGGCCGGCGCGTCCACAAACTAACCCCCAGCAGCATATATGTAGTCGCCGCGTCCAGGAACCAACACCCTGTAAAGTACCCTGTAAAGTACATGTATCCGGGGCGTCCAGGAACCAACACCCAGCACCTTGAAGAAAAAATATGGCCGACAAACCAACATAACACTGACTTATGAAAATTTAAACCCGAAACTAACAGGAGAAATCTGTAAATACACAAAAACTAGCAAACAGCGTTGATATTCTCGTGCACTCCCTCATACACGAGAAACCAGAATATAACATGGGCATAGAAATATCAAAAGGCCATAATAGACAATAGCAAAAAATCAGACAAAATAGACAATACCAAGGAATAAATATAAAAAAAAAGACTCACATAAATATATCAAAGAAATAATATACATGCGAAAAATATATCAAAGAAAAAGCGCAAAATATATGAAAGAAACAAATACATGCGCTAAACTATATCAAAGAAACAAAATAGACATGCGCTAAACTATATCAAAGAAACAAAATAGACATGCGCAAAATTATATCAAAGAAACAAAATAGACATGCGCTAAACTATATCAAAGAAACAAAATAGACATGCGCAAAATATATCAAAGAAAATAAGACATGCACAAATATAAAATCCAAAATGCATGTGAAAAAAAAAATAGGCCTTTCGCAAAAATAAAGGCAAAATAGACATTAGAATATATACTGAATAACTAGAGCACAAACCTATAATTAACACTAGTAGACATCCACAAAAAAATTAAATCTACAAAAAAATTAAAACTCAAAATTCTAAATAAAAGACAAAGACAAAAGACAAAAAAAGTAACTACACAAACCCATACACACAAAAAAAAATAACTCACTGCTGCACAAACATAACTTATACTGAAATCTCTGCTGCCTATCAACACAAAATATCTGACCTCCCTGAAGCACACACAACCCTGGAGACAGAAACCAACACCTCTGCACATGAACCTCCACAACACTCTGTAACAACCCTACACAAGAATTACCTCTTCATTTTTTTTTACAACGATGGAGACAGTTCAAGGGCGTAAATAAAGAATATAATAAAAAAAAGCCCGCTACTTACTGCTTCTGAATAGAGTACAGCCTGCAGAGGAGTGGCCAAAAGATGTGCACAAAAACCAATAGAAGCACTCGCTATAACGCAGCCCTAGACACCCTTAAGAATTACCTCACTCCCTGGTGCAAAGAGTACCGCGTCACCAGCAAACAAGACTAAATTCATCACCCACTTCCTTCACAGCGTACATTTTTAATCCAACTTTCCCAACTTGAGTAGAAAGGGCTTATCACACTGACGGGACATTCTTGGTGTAAATGAAGACCCACACTGGCAAACGATAAACTTTTAATTTTTTAACCAAAATATAGAAATTTATCGTCCGCCAGTGAGAGTTTTAATTCCTCCCTAAAGCACACATAACCCTGGAGACAAAAGTCCAGCACTTTTGCACATAAACACTCGCTATAACAACCCTACACAAGAATTACTTCACTCCCTGGTGCACATAAACCTATAGAAGCACTCCCTATAACGCAGCCCTAGACACGCTTAAGAATTACCTCGCTCCCTGCTGCAATGATTACCGTGTCACCACCAAATAAGATTGAAGTCATCACCCACTTCCTTCCCTCAGCGTCCATTTTTCATCCAAATTCCCCAAACTTACGTAGAATGGGCTAATCACTCTGACGGGACAGTCTTGATGAAAATAAAATCCCACACTGGCAGACGGTAAATCTTTAATTTTTAACCAAAATATAGAAACTTAACGTCCGCCAGTGGGAGTTTTAATTCCTCCGTAAAGCCCACACAACCCTGGAGACAAGGCCAACACCTCTGCACATGAACCTACACAACACTCGCTATAACAACCCTACACAAGAATTACCTCTCTCCCTGGTGCACACAGCCTATAGAAGTACTCTCTATAACGCAGCCCTAGACACCCTTAAGAATTACCTCTCTCCCTGGTGCAGACAGCCTATAGAAGCACTTGCTATAACGCAGCCCTAGACACCCTTAAGAATTACCTCACTCCCTGGCGCACACAGCCTATAGAAGAAACACTCGCTATAACGCAGCCCTAGACACCCTTAAGAATTACCTCACTCCCTGGCGCACACAGCCTATAGAAGAAACACTCGCTATAACGCAGCCCTAGACACCCTTAAGAATTACCTCACTCCCTGGCGCACACAGCCTATAGAGGAAACACTCGCTATAACGCAGCCCTAGACACCCTTAAGAATTACCTCACTCCCTGGCGCACACAGCCTATAGAGGAAACACTCGCTATAACGCAGCCCTAGACACCCTTAAGAATTACCTCACTCCCTGGCGCACACAGCCTATAGAAACACTCACTATAACGCAGCCCTAGACACCCTTAAGAATTACCTCACTCCCTGGTGCAGTGAGTACCGCGTCACCAGCAAATAAGATAGAATTCATCACCCACTTCCTTCCCTCAGCGTACATTTTTAATCCAACTTCCCCAACTTAAGCAGAATGGGCTAATCACACTGACGGGACATTCTTGATGTAAATAAAAACCCACGCTGGCAGACGATAAGGTTTATTTTTAAGCCAAAATAGAACTTTATCGTCCGCCGGTGAGAGTTTTTATTTCCTCAATTTTGCCCTTCATTTCTCTCATAACACCATCCATATAATATTTCTCATAACACCATCCATATAACATTTCTGTCATAACACCATCCATATAAATATTGAACAACCATGATGACCAGACACCCCTGCCTCAAGTCCACTTATCTCAAAACCCCTGGACATCACTGTTGCACACAAACCTATACAAGAAACTATAGCAACCCTAAACACAACCCTAGACACCCTTAAGAATCACTTCACCCGCTTAAGAAGGAACAACTCACCTTCCTTAAAACCCAACCCAGCCAATACTAATAGTGACGCCCTCGCCTACACGTCCTGAGCCACACAACTAACACATTTGCTATAACACAACCCTAGACACCCTTAAGAATTGCCTCACTCTAGAACTTAAGTCTCTCAATACCCATCCCTGCCAATACTTATCCTGCCACCCTTCCCTCACACACGTCCTGAGCCACACAACTAACACGCGCTATGCAGTAACACAACCCTAGATACCCTTAACAAATACCTTACTCACTGGAACACAAACACGATACATCTGCAACTCAATACCCATCCTTGCCAATACTTATCCTGCCACCCTTCCCTCGCACACGTCCTGAGCCACACAACTACTAAGGATTTCAGAGGCTGTGCGGCCTCGTTTTTTGGGAATAATATCGTAACGAACAATCGTATCGGTACGAGATTTTGCGACAGTGTATTTCACACACTGCCTTAATTTTGAAGGGTATCGCCAACCGCCACAAGTAGAGAATAAAGGTACTTGTCCCTATACCAAGAGGGTAAAGTCATCAGTGTCAGGCAAAGATACGAACACAACTACCAGAGGCTCCGCCCACCTTGTTCCTCTTCCCTCCATCTCCCGCCTCCTCCCTCAATATCTCTCTCTCTCTCTCTCTCTCTCTCTCTCTCATGTAGCTTCGTAACTATAATGAATGAAAGGCATGCATTAATTGTAGTGGCGTTATATACTCTTTCTGATACTGATAGGCATCCTTTAAATAAAGTTGAGAGTAGGGTAACGTGTTACTTACATAGCCTAATTACCTCCGTAACTATTGGTAGCGTAGTGGTTTGGTGGTTTATGGTGTACGTTTTCATAGGGCTATTGTATAGCATGTACCTACTGATAAAAGTAATGGTGCTCTTATCGCCAAATTATAGTGGTGCTATTAATTTTATTGTCAGGGAAGAGCTGAAAGTGTGGTAACGGGAAGAATTGCGAAGGTATAACAACAAAAAACAAACGAGAGAGAAACAAATACAAGCGAGCAATCGTTCTACCATCAATCATGGTAGTCATCATTTACCACCTCACCCTACTCTCACATGTCATTACGTCCACGGCCCAGATGTGTATCACTATGCTCAAAATTAAAGTCCCAGTATCACATCAAGCATGCCTTAATTGAAAAAAAAAAATCATTCTCGAGTATGTATGTATCTTCCAGAGAGAGAGAGAGAGAGAGAGAGAGAGAGAGAGAGAGAGAGATTGAGTGAGAAGGGAGGAGGCGGGAGATGGAGGGAAGAGGAACAAGGTGGGCGGAGCCTCTGGTAGTTGTGTTCGTATCTTTGCCTGACACTGATGACTTTACCCTCTTGGTATAGGGACAAGTGCCTTTATTCTCTACTTGTGGCGGTTGGCGATACCCTTCAAAATTAAGGCAGTGTGTGAAATACACTGTCGCAAAATCTCGTACCGATACGATTGTTCGTTACGATATTATTCCCAAAAAACGAGGCCGCACAGCCTCTGAAATCCTTAGTAACACACGCGCTATGCCATAACACAACCCTAGACATCCTTAACAAATACCTTACTCACTGGAACACAAACACGTTACATCTGCAACTTAATACCCATCCTTGCCAATACTTATCCTGCCACCCTTCCCTCACACACGTTCCGAGCCACACAACTAACACACGCGCTATGCCATAACACAACCCTAGACATCCTTAACAAATAGCTCACTCACTGGAACACACACACACATCAAATTCAAAACACAATTCACATCTTAATTTAAAACCTAACCCAACCAATACTTAACTCTCGACTCAACCTCACGCCCTTCCCCTACACAGTCCTGAGCCACACCCGCTATAACACAACCCTAGACACTCTTAACAAATACCTCACTCACTGGGGCACACACGCAGGTCACATCTGAAACTCAAAACCCAACCCAATCAATACTTATCCTGCCACCCTTCCCCAACACACGCCCTCCAGTTCGACCAAAGGACACCACACTGACTTCCGTACTCACGACTAGCGATGAAGACGTCTCTGGCTGATCCTCCGAGGCGTTGATGAGCTCGCTGGTTCGCTGGTTCTAATCCTGTTCTGAAAGGCCCTAGTTAAGAAAGGTTTGGTAAGGAGGAAACTGCTCATTGGTATAGAGGAAAAACTGCATCATTGGTATTAACGAACATATTTGGTGATTCGAGGCAAGGGAAAAGCAGGTTGTGAATTGTAATTGCTGTGTGTGAGCGTGTGTGTGTGTGTGTGTGTGTGTGTGTGTGTGTGTGTTGACCAAATTTTAGATATGTTATGGACAATAAACATCTATATCTATCTATGTATGTGTGTGTGAACGTATGTAAGTGCTCACGGAGGTAACACACACACACACACACACACACACACACACACACACTCAAGGAAAAGTTGGATAATTATAGATACGGAGACGGGACCACACGAGCGTAAGCCCAGGCCCTGTAAAATTACAACTAGGTAAATACAACTAGGTAAACACACACACACACACACACACACACACACACACACACACAGAAAAAAATCAGTACATCGAATGACTCTTTTCCTTCTTATTCCATTCCTGTTCTTCCTTTTCTTCCTCCCCTGCTTACGATCAATCACCATTTTCCTTTCTTATTTGCTACGCCTAGGACAACACGCCGGCCGCCCGTCTGCCGTCCTACCCCCCCTTAACGGACAGCCCCGCCCCGCCCCGCCCCGGATAAGGTTACGGAGGGCTGACAGACTGATCGAGTGTCGCCGAGTTGTCGCGTGACCAGGAGGGAGAGAGTGTGAGGTGAGGCAAAGAGGATGTGAGGGAGAAAGGAAAGACGGAAGGAGAAAAAAATGAAGGATAAGGAGCAAGAGAGGGCAGAGAAAATGGGAGGAAAGGAAGAAACGTTTTGTAAAGAAAGAAAATAAAGCTAAAAAAAGGAAAGAAAAGAAAGAAAATACGTTATGAAAATCAAGGGAAAATAAGAAATGAAAAATATATATAAAGAAAATGAAGGGAAAAAAGGGAAAAAAAAAAAAGAAAATACGTTAGGAATTTCAAGACAAAATAAGAAATAAAAAATATAAAGAAAATGAAGGGAAAAAAAGGGAAAAAGAAAGAAAATAAGTTAGAAAAATCGACAAAATAAGAAATAAAAAAATATATAAAGAAAATAAAGGTAAAAAAGGAAAAAAGAAAGAAAAAAAATTAAAAAAATCGACAAAGCAAGAAATAAAAAAAATATAACAAGAATATCAAATTAAAAAAAAGGAAAAGAAAATTAATACGTTAGGAAAATCAAGACAAAATAAGAAAAATAATATATATAAAGAAAATTAAGGTACAAAAGAAAAACAGGGGGGGTGGTGATGGTGGTGGTGGTGGTGGTGATGGTGGTGGTGGTGGTGGTGGTGATGGTGGTGGTGGTGGTGGGGTGGGGGGTGGTGGTGGTGGTGGTGGTGGTGGTGGTGGGGTGGGTGGTGGTGGTGGTGGTGGTGGTGGTGGTGGGGTGGGGGGGGTGAGCAGGGGGGGTGGGGGGGAGGGGGGGAGGGCCAAAGGCTAAATGAAGTAAAGGTCTGTAAGATTTTGTGCTTTAATTAGTCCGTGACCTTTCTCTCTCTCTCTCTCTCTCTCTCTCTCTCTCTCTCTCTCTCTCTCTCTCTCTCTCTCTCTCTCTCTCTCTCTCTCTCTCTCTCTCTCTCTCTCTCTCTCTCTCTCTCTCTCTCTTTCCTTGACCTTGGTGACTTTCTAGATCCTCATAGTATTGCAAGGAGTAGGTGCAAATAGAACACACAAACACACAAACACACTCAAATATTATATATATAAAAAAAACATTCAAGGCTTTCTCAATTTATGGAAAAACACGGTATCAGATTTTTTTTCTTCTTACAAACATGTTGACCTTATCGTATAAAGTACACACACACACACACACACACACACACACACACACACACACATTTGTTTCAAGCTTCTTTAGATTCGAATCCTCGACCACACACACACACACACACACACACACACACACACACTATTGTTTCCCACTTTCTTTAGATCTTAATTCTTGGCCACACACACACACACACACACACACGACCTCTTGACCACCCAACTGTTAACATTTCAAACACAATTAAACTACAAAAACAGGAGAAAGTAAACGTGAAAACATAAAAGAAAGAAACACGTCCGTAAATGTACAAAGATATCTTACAAATGTATACACGTAATTACAAGATGTTTGATACAATACGTTCATTCACTGCTACAACAACAATAACAACAACAACAACAACAACAACAACAACTATTACTACTACTACTGCTACTACTACCACTACTACTATTGCTACTACTACAATAGTCCTCAAACTGCCTTACAAAATCTACTATTGCACTTAACTACCAAGTATATTAACTACTTATAAATGTACAGTCTTAATTATATACACTAATATCTATACAAATAAGTAAGTTATACCGTTTTTTTTAAATATATAACATTCTCTCTCTCTCTCTCTCTCTCTCTCTCTCTCTCTCTCTCTCTCTCTCTCTCTCTCTCTCTCTCTCTGTTGAGTGGCAAAGGTCACCAACAAAGTGGTCAGGAGGTCAGCTGTGTGTGTGTGTGAGAGAGAGAGAGAGAGAGAGAGAGAGAGAGAGAGAGAGATGACTGCTTGAACACTAAACAATACTCGTATTAACGCCAGCAGCCGGAATCAAGCAGCACTAAGACAGAAGACAGAGAGGTGGCAGGTCACGGCTCCGCCCAGCCAGCCCCTCAGGCCGCGTCACACCGTGTTGGCCGCCGGCACCGGCGCGCCCCAGTCCCCCTTGATGAGGTCCGCGGCCTTCTCGCCGATCATGATGATGGGCGCGTTGACGTTCCCCGTGGTGACCAGCGGCATGATGGAGCCGTCCACCACGCGCAGACCCACCACGCCGCGCACCCTGACACGACGCACGCCATGACGCAGACGCAGGTACGGAGGGAGGAAAGGAAAGCACATATATATATTTCCCTTTATCATTTTATTTCCCCTTAATAAATAACCTGACCATTAATACGCTAAATCCCCTCCAAGCCCCTCCCCGTGGCACTCACTTGAGCGTGTGGTCCACCACGCTGTAGGGGTCTCGCCGCGGGCCCATCTTGCAGGTGCCGACGGGGTGGTAGGTGGTCTGGGCCATGTGTCTCGCGAAGCACGCCCAGTAGTTGTCCGACGCGTACACCTCGCCCTCGCAGCCCGGCAGGACCTGGCGGGGAGGGCGTGAGGGAGGGAGGGATGAAGACGAACACATCAAAGGTATGTGAGCAGTGTGTGTTGACGTGTGTGTTGAGCAATGTCAATATCACCTTCTCAGTGGACGGGAGGGGAAGGGAGAGACATGTGAAAAGGAAATAAAATACAGAATGTTAGACTAAAAGTGTTTGAGAAATATATGTTAATGATATTTAATGGAGCTGATCTCAAGGAAGGGAGGAAGAATGGGAAGGGAGAGACATATGAAACGAAAATAAGATACAGAATGCTAGACTAAAAGTGTTTGAGAAATATATGTTAATGATATTTAATGGAGCTGATCTCAAGGAAGGGAGGAAGAATGGGAAGGGAAGGGCTTGGGAGCACAGACCATGTAATATAGCCATAAGAAGATATACATAATAAAAGAGAATGCAATGAAGGCGAATAAATAGATGTTAGATAATCATTCCAAGCGCACAAACACATTCACTTCCTCGGTCCAAATTACTCTTCTTTCCTTTCATTCCTCCACGCCTTTCTCCTTTTTTCCGCCTTCCAAACTCCAAACTACTTTCTCTCCGGCCACTCTTATTTCCCTCCCTTTTCTCTCCCTCTTTTTTCGCCTCCAATCTTTCTCCCCTCCCTCCCCAAACCTGCACTTCCTTCCCCTTTTCTTCTCTTTTCTTTTTTTTCCCTTTTCTTTCTGCCTATCATCTTCTTCTTCCTCTTCTTTCTTCCTCTTCCCATTCTCCTTCTCCCTTTATCTCTTCTCCCCTTTATCATATTTTTCCATCTTCTTCCTCTTCGTTATTTCCCATCCCATCATCTTCCCCTCCCTTCCCTTCTATTCCCTTCCCATTCTTCCCCCCTTCCAATTCCTCCTCCCTTCCCCTTCCCTCCCTCCTCTCTCTCCCTTCTTTCACCTTCTCACCACACCCATTCTCTCCATCTCCCTTTTTTTCTCTCCCTCGACCCCTGCTTGCTGACCCCGCCCCGTCCCCCCCCCCCCACTTACGCACTCCTTCCCGCCCCCGCCCCGCCCCGCCCTGCACGAACCTGATCATGGAATTTCGCCCCGACTCCGTTTTTTAGCGCCGAGGTGTTGCCAACTGCCATAGCGAACTTGATGCCTGCAGGAGAGGAGGAGGAGGAGGAGGAGGAGGAGGAAAAGTAAATGCGGGAAAAGTAGAAGGAAAAGTTAATGAAGGAAAATGAAAATGTAGATGGAAAAAGGGAAAAAAAGGAGGAAAAGAAGGAAGAAGAGGAGGAGGAAAAAGAGTAAGAAAACAACAATAAAATTAATCTCCAAACATAAATAAAACACACAATTAATAAACAAACAAACAAATAACAAAAACAAAAACACCACTACCCCCAACGACCCCCCCTCCCTTCCTCTCCCCCCCTCACCCCTGACGAAGGTGGCCACGTCCTCGGGGTGGCTGAGGAACTGTGGGTCAATGAGCGGCGCGGCTAGCGGGTCCCGGGAGGCGAGGGTGACGGTGCCGCGGCTCTTGGGACGGGTCAGCATGGGGCCAATGTTGAAACCCTCCTTGCCCACCAGCCGCCCGTAGTACCGATGGAACACCTAACGGGGGAAGCGGAAAGTTGGAAAGTTTCGTTTAGTCGGCGCAACATCTGTGGTCATATGCCGGTCGGGGGGAGCAGAAGGGGAGAATAAGAAGGGGTGGGGAGCCTAGGAATGTGAATAGAGACTGGAAATGGGGAATGGGGAATGAGGGAGAGAGGAATGAATGGGAATGGGTAGGGATAAGCAGAAGGGAATGGGTGGAAGGGATGGGAAGGGATGGGAAGGGATGGGAAGGGGTGAGGAGAATGAGAAGGAGACGGGATGGGAAGAATGGTTAATGAGAGGGGAGATGGGAAAAGAGAAGGGGAATGGGAAGGGGTGGGAAGAATGGGAAGGAACTGGGAGAAAGGGAAGGGTTGGGAAGAATGGAAATGGCCGGGAAAAATGGGAAGGGGGGATGAATATAGGAATGGGGGAGAGGGGAATGGGTGGGAAAAATAGGAATGGGTGGAATGGATAGGAATAGGGAGAGGGAATGGGTGTGGAAAATGGAAATGGGGGTATGACTATAGGAATGGGTGGAAAGGATAGGAATGGGGAAGATTGGAATGGGTGGAATGGATAGGAATAGGGAGAGGGAATGGGTGTGGAAAATGGAAATGGGGGTATGACTATAGGAATGGGTGGAAAGGATAGGAATGGGGAAGATTGGAATGGGTGGGGAAAATAGGAATGGGTGGAATGGATAGGAATAGGGAGAGGGAATGGGTGGGGAAAATGGAAATGGGGGTATGACTATGGGAATGGGTGGAAAGGATAGGAATAGAGAGAGAGGAATGGGTGGGGAGAATAGGAATGGGGGATGAGTATAGGAATTGGTGGAAAGAATAGGAATGGGGAGAGGGGAATGAGTGTGGAAAATAAGAATAGGCAGGAAGAATGGGGAAGGTGAGACAACAGCAGAGAGCGTCGTCACTATCAACAAGTTACACGCAACCCCGAATGTCTCTCACGAAGCCAAGAATACAGTGTTAAAAGCCTCAAAAAAACAGCCAATCAAAACACTGGGTTATAAAAGTCTCTAGAAACCAACCAATCAAGACACTGGGTTATAAAAGTCACCGGAAACCAACCAATCAAAACACTGGGTTATAAAATCCACCAAAAATTCGCCAATCAAAACACTGGACTAGAAGCGACCAGTCAATCAAAATACAGCTTTTTAACCCCCTCCCCCAAAGACACCAGCCAATCACGTACGTCCCTCCTGAAGCCGATCCCATCCGTGAAGAGGATCCCGTAGTCCACCGCGGGCGTGATGGACATGAAGAGGTACTGAAGGTCGGGCCAGCCTGGGTCACCCGCGGCGGCCGGCGTCCATGCGTTCACCTCCACACCGAAGGGAGCGCTTAGAGGGCCTGGAGGAGGAGGAGGGGAAGAAGAGGATAAAAGGATATGAGGAATTAGAGACACGAATAGTTGTAAGATAAGGAACAAAATATATAATAGGGATAAGGGGTGGGAGGAAGAGTATAAGGAGGAGGAGGAGGAGGAAGGTGAAGGAGGTGGAGGAGGAGGAGGATAAAAGAAGCCAGAAAATACACTCCCCAAAAAACATCTTGTCAAATAAACACAAACATAATAAATAAAAAAAGACAACTGACAAAACTAGAGTTGATGAAAAAAAACTGACCCACAAAAACTACAAAAAGCAGAGAAAACAAAAAATAAACAAGAATAAAAACATCAACACACACACACACACACACACACACACGTAACCAAGAAAAAAAATCAACAAAACATATAAAAAAACATTAATACAATAAAAAAAAAGTTACAGAAGACGATCAAGAACAAAAAATCAGAAAAAAGAGTGACTCACAAAAAAACACCAAGTCGACGTTTTACTCGCGGGAAGAAGACGACAAAAGATGCGTGAAAGGTCGACTTCTTAGCGGCGATGAAGTCAATGATATGAAGATTTGAAGAGGTTGGTATTATCAGACGCTCCTCCTCCTCCTCCTCCTCCTCCTCCTCCTCTTCCTTCTTCACTCCTCATTCTTCATTTTCTTCTACATTTTCCTCTCTCCATCTTTATCTCTATCCTCCTCCTCCTCCTCCTCCTCTTCCTCATTCCTCATTCTTCATTCCTCCTCATTCTTCATTTTCTTCTACATTTTCCTCTCTCCATCCTTATCTCTATCCTCCTCCTCCTCTTCCTCTTCCTCATTCCTCATTCTTCATTCCTCCACATTCTTCATTTTCTTCTACATTTTCCTCTCTCCAACTTTATCTCTATCTATAATCTCCCTCAACACAGCATCATCTCTCTATCATCTCCCGGACACAGCATCTTAATCTTTCTAACCCAGCATCCTCATCTCTCTAACATACCACCTTCATTTCTATCTACATTTAACAGCATCCTCTCTATCTATAATCTCTCTCAACACAGCATCATCTATCTATCATCTCCTGGACACAGCATCTTAATCTTTCTAACCCAGCATCCTCATCTCTCTAACACCATTTTCATTTCTATCTTCATTTAACAGCATCCTCTCTACCCATCTCCATAACGCAGCATCCACGTCTATTA
Source organism: Eriocheir sinensis (assembly GCF_024679095.1). NCBI lineage: Eukaryota > Metazoa > Arthropoda > Malacostraca > Decapoda > Varunidae > Eriocheir > Eriocheir sinensis. The sequence goes on from NC_066519.1 coordinate 12,727,170, forward strand.
TCACTTCTGCATCACACAGCTTCCAATATCTATCATCTCCAGCATATATCCTCGTCTCCATCTCCAACATACAGCATCCTCTATATCATCTGAACACAGCATCCTTATTTCTCATCTCCCGAACATAGCATCTCATCTCTTCACAGAGTCCACCATCTAACATCTCTCAACACACACAACATCTTCATCTTCCATAAAAAAAAGCATTCTCATCTCACAGCATCCTCGTCTATCTCATCTCCCTCTATCTCTACGCCTCTATCCTCTCCACAATACACATCATCCTCTTATCATCTCCTACACACAGCATCCCTATCTCTAACACAGCAACCTCTATCATCTCCCTTTCACAGCATCTCATCTCCCTCAAACAGCATCCTCATCTCCACACAGCAACCTATATCATCTCCCTTTCATAGCATCTCATCTCCCTCAAACAGCATCCTCTTATCATCTCCCACACACAGCATCCTTATCTCTCACACATCCCCTCTCTCTCATCTCATCTCCCTTACACACCTTCCTCTCCTCTCTTCACAGCCTCCACCCACCTGTCCTGTCGTTCAGGTACTGCTTGATGGACTGAAGGGAGGCGCTGCGGAGGAGTTTGGTGCTGGTGCCCTCGTCCACCGTCCACGTGAGGCCAAACACAGAGGGATGGTCCTGGAGATTGAGTCCGACTCCCGGCAAGTCTACCAACACGGGGACCTGGTGGTGGTGGTGGTGGTGGTGAGGTGTAGGAGGAAGAGGAGGAATGTAAGAAGGAGGAGAAGGAATATAAGGAGGAGGAGATAAGAATATGTAAGAGTGAAATGAACAAAAAAAAAGAATATTGAAAAGTAAAAAGAAATCAAGCGAAAAAGAGGAAGAGGAGGTGAAGAAGGAGGAGGAAGAAGAGGTTCAGAAATGAAAGAGTAAAAAATAGGAAACAAAAGAGCAGAGGAGAGTAAGAATATGGAGAATAAAAAAGAAAAAAAAAGGAAAGGAAGAAGAAAAAGAAAACTTGTAAGAGGAGAACAGTGATTTGGGGAAGCGATAGAGAGGAGGAGGAGAAGGAGAATA
>NC_066519.1:12733231-12783231 GCF_024679095.1 Eriocheir sinensis
TGGATATACTAACACAACCTCTATGAAAGTCTTATCCAATGTACGTGTGGAGAGGCCTTGTCAAACTATCACTAGGCTCATTGAACTACCCATTGAAATAACACGAACACAACCTCTACCAAAGCCTTACCAAATGTGAGTATGTAAGGCCTTGACTGTTTGAGAATGAGGACTTCCGTGAAAAAAAAAAAAAGGTTATCTATTGCTGAGCTTCATGGCAACACCTGATCTTTTAACAAGGACGAGGAAAAAAAATTATACCCGTAATATAAGTTGTGTAACCTGAGTTTTTATACCGCAAAGGAGGCAACCAAGAAAGGGAAAAGAAAACAAAAAGAAAACGAGAGAAAGAGGAAAGAATTTTTGTTTTAAACGCCAGAAAGAAACATAACATACCTTCAACATTTTATCTCACATTCTCTCCGTCAGTCAATTTCATAAGGAGATTTAGGAGCGAGAGAAAACACAAACACATTCCTTCGTTACTTACTACCTTCACTTTATCAATACATGGCCGTATTTTAGCAACAGAGGTAAAGAACAGTACCACCTCTCCGTTTTCCGTCCATCCATACCTTAATATATATAACTATCATTCTGCTCCTCCACCATCTACTTCCCTTACGCCGGGGATGATCTACGAACTCTGACCTACTACCTAGCCTGTACTAAATCCCTACTTTACCGACAGCCCAACCTACAACCTCTAACCTGCACTTCTCTTAAACTACACCCTCCAGCCTACACCAGCGGCCTGCACTAACCTGCGTGACCACAGCGTTGATCAGGACGTGCAGGTTGGTCTTCTTGGTGGCCGCGGGCAGGACGTAGGACGCGGCTGTCGATCCTCTGCGGCCTTCCCTGATGGTCATGTCTGGTACTGAGAATCCTGCGGCGGTAATAGCAGTAGTAGTAGTAGTAGTAGTAGTAGTAGTAGTAGTAGTAGTAGTAGTAGTAGTAGTAGTAGTAGTAGTAGTAGTAGTAGTAGTAGTAGTAGTAGTAGTAGTAGTAGTAGTAGTAGTAGTTGTAGTAGTAGTAGTAGTAGTAGTAGTTGTAGTTGTAGTAGCAGTAGTAGTAGTAGTAGTAGTAGTAGTAATAGTCCCTGTCCCTTCCCATTCCATCCCTATTTTTCCTATTTTTTTTCTTTTATCATATCTCCCACGCTTCCTTTTTCCTCCCCTTCCCTCCCCTTCTTCCTTTCCTTCCCTTCCTTTCCTCCCTTTCTCTCTCCCTTCCTTCCCTTCTCCATCCTCCATCTTCTCTTTCTTCCCTTCTCCTCATCCTCCCTTCCCCTCCCTCCCACCTTCCCTTCCTTTCCTTCCTTTCTCTCTCCCTTCCTCCTCTTCCCCATCCTCCTATCTTCTCTTCCTCCCTCTCTCCTCTTCCTCCCCTTTCTCCCTTCACCCCTTCCTTCCCTCTCTCTCCCCTACCTCTCTTCTCCACCATTCCTCTTCCCCTCCAATCCCTCCTTCCCTCCCTTCCCTTCCTCCCCTTTCTCCCTTCTACACCCCATCTCTTCCCTTCCCCTCCCTCCACTTCATCTTCCCTACCCCTGCTACCCTCTCCTAACCGTCCATTCCCTTCCCCCTTCCTCCACTTCTCTCCCATTCCCTTCCCAACCACGTCCCATCTCGACCTGACCCCAAATCATGATATAGAGTTTATACGCATGAAAGGTAAGCGTATCCAGCCCCTCCCTGCTAATTGGTGACTGCGTAAAAGTCGTGCAAATATGTCCACCTAAAGTCCATACCCACATGAGGAGGAGGAGGAGAAGCAGGAGGAGGAGGAGAGGTTATAAGTAAAGAGAGAAATATAGGGATGGAAAGGAAGGGAAGGAAGGAAGGGAAGAAGAAAAGGATGCAATGGAAAGGAAGAAAGAGAAGGAGGAGAGAGAAACAAGAGGAGGAAGAAGAAAAGAGGAAGAACGGAAGAAGGAAAATATTGAGGAAAAGAAAGAGGAGGAGGAGGAAAGAAGAACAGAAGGAGAAGAAAGAGAAAGACGGACAAGAAAATGAACATAAAAAGGAGAAAGAGGGAGAAGGTAAAGGAGGAAGAGGAAGAAAAAGGAAGAAAAAAGAGAAAAAACGTAAAAAACAGAAGAAAATAGAATAAAGAAAACAAAACAAACACAAAAAAACAAATTAAACAACAAAACAACATTATCAAAACCACTATCACGCCATCAAAGGGAATCTAAACACCTAGCCAACCTTTCCATACATCATAATCATCTCCTCTCACCCGACATAGCATTAAACCCCCTTAACGAAAAAGTATAAGGGTGTTGAACCGGTCCGGGCAGGCTATAGACGATTGAAGAATGGTAACAGAAATGGCCCCTCGCAGACCCCCCCCCCCCCCTTTGATCCTCTTGCAATGGGGTTGGATTCTATGTAGGTAATGAATGGTTTGGCTCTAAGGGTGTTGGGCGTGTGGTAATTGGTGTCTGGTGAAGGGTTGGTGAGATAGGGTGTTCGATCCTGTTAGATTGGTGGATTTGTGGGTGGTTGTGAAGAAGGAGGAGGAGGAGATGAAGAAGAAGAAGAAGAAGAAGAAGAAGACGAAGAAGAAGAAGAAGAAGAAGAAGAAGAAAAGAAGAAAAAGAAGAAGAAAAGTATGAAGGAAAAACAGACTTATTATATATATTTTTTTATTATGTTTGTTTTAATCTGTTCCCACTACTACTACTACTACTACTACTACTACTACCACTACTAACCTATCTGTTCCGGTCCATTGGGGTCTATTACGTCGTAGCCCAGTTCCTTCCCCGCCCCCAAGATGGCACTTGTGAGGGGGGGCCACCACCGCTTGTCCGTCACCGTGAGGGGTCCGCCGCGCCCGTGAAAGCTGGCTGAAGAAGGGGAAGAAGAAGGGAGAAGGAGGGGCGTGAGAATAGGTGTTATGGTTAGAGGGAGGAAATCAGTCTCTTGTATTTGATTCTATGTAAATGTTTTTCTCTCTTTCTGGTGAGTTTATGTGTTAATTATTTTAGTTGAAAAGTTAGCTTAGTTAATTAATGGATTGTTCCTTTCTTTCCTTTCCTAAGACTCAATTTTATTCTTCTTTTATTTTTTTCCTGTTCTTTCTCTTCTTTTTCTGTCTCCTGTTCCTTTTTTTTCGCTTTCATTTTTTTGTTCTCCTTCTCCTCTTCCTCCTCTTACTACTACTACTACTACTACTATTACTACTACTAATCACAACTACCTCTACACCTCTTTACTTTACCAATTTCTTCCTCTCTTCCCCCTCTTCCATCCTCCTTCTCTTTCCACCTCTTCCATTCTCCTGTACCCATTCCTTCCCCTCTCCCCTTCTCCACCCTCTTATATTATCTATTTTTTTCTACTCTTTCCCTGTTCTGTACCTCCTCCCTCCTCCACCCCCCCCCCCCCTCGTCTCACCTGTGTCGTTGTTTCTGGTGCCTATGTAGTTCTCAGCCTTCTTGAAGTATGGCAGCACGTCTCTGTAGGTCCACCCGGGGTTGCCCATGGCCGCCCAGTTGTCAAAATCCCGCCTGTTCCCTCTCACGTACATCATCCAGTTCATGGTAGACGAGCCCCCCAGCACGCGACCCACCGGCATGTGACACGACTGGGGGAAGAGGGAAGGGCGGTGTTAGTTTTGGGTATGTGTTGACGAGAGGAGAGGAGAGATGGAGGAGGAGGATGAAGGTCGAACGAAGATGTACCGGAGATGGTGGGAGAGAGGAGGGAGCTGATGGGAGCGGTGAGATTGAGACAAGTTAAATTTTTGGGGGGCATGTAATGAGGAGAGAGGGGCTGGAGATTCTGATAATGACAGGAATGGTGGAGGGGAGCAGAGGGAGAGGAAGACCAAGAGTGAAATACATGGACGGATTGGTAAAGTTTGCACGGGGGAATTTGACGGGTGGACAGTTCATCAGAGCCACGAGGGACAGAGGAAGATGGTTGCCGACGTCCTGGAGGATATGGCACAGCGGTAAGTTAAGGTAAGATTGGAGAGATGGTTGAGGGAAGATGGTTTTGGGTACAAGTTAGAGAGATTATAAGTGTTTTGGATACAAGTTAAACAGGGGACGGTTTTGGGGTACAAGGTAAAGAGATTGGGAAAGAATGATTTTGTATACTAGGAAATGGAGCGGTTTTGGGTACAAGTTAAGGAGAAGGTAAGATAAATAATGATATATCGGGTACAAGTTAAACACATTATAAGGGAAAGGAAGGTTTTGAATACAAGTTAGATAGACTGGATATAGAAACAGGCATGGATTGATTCACTTTTCCATCGCTTTCCAGGTTTTTTTCATCTCATCAACGCCTCTCTCTCTCTCTCTCTCTCTCTGTCTCTGTCTCTCTCTCTCTCTCTCTCTCTCTCTCTCTCTCTCTCTCTCTCTCTCTCTCTCTCTCTCTCTCTCTCAAGCACCCCTCACTCCTTTCCTCTCCTTTCCCTTCTCTCCACCCCTCTCCCATTTCTATCCCTCTTCTTCCTCTCCCACGCCCTCCAGACCCTATCCTCACCCTACTCACATCCTTGACGTAGTTCTTGAGGGCGTGTCGCTGCGAGGTGGTGAAATAGTGCCAGTCGTTGTCGCCCTGCAGCAGGATCACGTTGAGGCCAGGCACGCCGCTCTCGGGAGGCGGCAACCCACCCGCCTCCAGCAGCAGCACCCGCCACGATGGTACCTCCGCCAGCCGCGCCGCCACCACCCCACCCGCCGACCCGCCGCCCACTGGGGAAGAAGGACGAGGGGAAGGAGGGTTAGTATATGGTTCGCACGCACAGTTCAGGCTATTTTCACCCCTCTTTTGATCTTTAACCGACTTTCACTCCTCTGTTCCTCCTTTTTCCTGCCCTTACCATAATGTTTTTCTTTAAGACGAATCCCCTCTGGCTACTCTCTCTCTCTCTCTCTCTCTCTCTCTCTCTCTCTCTCTCTCTCTCTCTCTCTCTCTCTCTCTCTCTCTCTCTCTCTCTCTCTCTCTCTCTCTCTCTCTCCCGCCCCCCCACTGCTAGGGAAATCATTGGCGGTTTCAGTACGGGAATATAACGGGTTTCTTTCCATCAGTGTAGCAAAACGCGATAGGTCAGTGGTGGGGCTGGCGATGATGGTGGTGGTGGTAGTATGCAAAAAAATGAAGTGATGAAGGGTTTGTGTAGAAGATGATGGTGGTTGAGTGGAATCGTGCAGGGCCCACATTCACCACGTAATGGACGACGCGAGTTCGAATCCCCACGCTACCACCTCGGATTTTTCAGTCACCGCCGAGTGGCTTAAAACTACCCACATGCTGTCCTGAAGACCACCCATCAACCCGGACTCTAGAGGAAACCGTCCAAGTGAATCAAGAAGGAGTTTCGGGGGGGCAGCATGAGTCAAGAGAAGATGGCGCCACTATAAACACTTGCCTGCGCCATGACGGGCTGGGGCAGAACACCATCCAGGCCCCTCAATCAAGCCTACCGGCGCGATGGGTGTAGACGTAAAAAGAGAGAAAAAAAAAAGATGAAAGCAAGATGTAGCAATACGCGATGGTGATGATTGTGGTGGTGATGGTATACAAAAAATGAAGTTGAAGATAATGATGACAGAAAGATGAAAGGGAAGAGAGAAAGGGTGGGATGAAGTAAAGGGAGAGGAGAGACTTAGAAATTGATGGCAGGAAGATGAAAAAGAAAATATTGAGATACCAGAAATAAGAAAGACCAATAAGACAACAGAAAAACAACTAGAAAATAATGAAAAATATGAATAAGTACAAAAATGATAGTTGTTTTTTTCCTTTTTTTTTACCGTCTAACTTTAATCTTCCCTCTCACTATCTCCCTCCCTCTCTCTCTCTCTTTCCTCCTCCTTCCCTCCCTTTTCTCTCCATCTCTCTCACTCTCTTTCCTCCCTTCTCACTCTTTCTTCCTTTCCTCCTCCTTCTCTTTCCCTCCTTCTTCCCTCCCTTTTCCCTCCGTCTCTCTCCCTCCCTTTCCTCCCTTCTCCCTCCCTCTTCCCTTCCCTCCGTGTTCCCTTCCTCTTTCCCTCCCTCTCCCTTTCTCTCCCCTTTTCCCTCCCTGTTATCTCTCCCTCTCACTCCTTTCCCTTCCTCTTTCCCTCCTTTCTCTCCCTCTCTCTCTCCCTTTCCCTTCCCTTTTCTTGCATTTCCATACCTTCCCCTTTCCTGTTCCCTCTCTCCACCCCTCTCCCTCTCTCTTCCCCTCTCTCCCACTCTCCTTTCCCTCTCACTCTCCTCCTCTTCCTCCCTTTTCCCTTCCTGTTCCCTCTCTTTCTCCACCCCTCTCCCTCTCTCTTCCCCTCTCTCCCTCTCTCCTTTCCCTCTCTCTCACCCCTCTTTCTCAATTTTCCCTTCCTGTTCCCTCTCTTTCTCCACCCCTCTCTCTCTCTCTCTCTCTCTCTCTCTCTCTCTCTCTCTCTCTCTCTCTCTCTCTCTCTCTCTCTCTCTCTCTCTCTCTCTCTCTCTCTCTCTCTCTCTCTCTCTCTCTTGCACACTCACCCACTATGAAGTCGTACTGCCTGAGGAGCTTGTCTGAGGCGTCCATGTGTGAGTAGTCCTCATCACCGACCAGCTGGGTTAGCAGAATCACCATGAGACGGATGACGGTCACGGGCAGGAAACGAGTATAGTGCAAGATGCGTCTGTTCATCAGTATCATTGTGGTGAGTCTTGTTCTTCTGCTGCTGTCTTCTGCTTCTTCTGCTTCTTCTTCTGCTTGTTTTCGATTTGTTTTGTTTATTTTTGTCTTTCTGCTTTTCTTTTTCTCTTTCTCTCTGTTCCCTTTTCGCTTTTCTTGTTTTTTATCCTCTGCTTTTCCTTTCTCTAAGTCTTTCTTTTTCTCTTTTTCTCTCTCTTTTTCTTTTTCTTCCTCTTCTTTTTCTTCTTAGTTTTCCTCTTCTTCTTTCTCTTAGTTTTTCTTTCCTTCTTTTTCTCTCTCTCTCCTTTTTCTTCCTCTTCTTTTTCTTCTTGTTTTCCTCTTCTTTTTCTTCTTTCTCTTAGTCTTCCTTTTTCTCTTTTTCTCTCTCTCTTCTTCTTCTTCTTCTTCTTTTTCTTCTTAGTTTTCCTCTTCTTCTTTTTCTTTCCCTCAGTTTCCTTTTTCCTCTTTTTCTTCTTCTATTTCCTCTTCTTTTTCTTAGTTTTCCTCTTCTTCTTCTTTCTCTTAGTCTTCCTTTTCCTCTTTTTCTCTCTTTCTTTTTTCTTTTTCTTCTTCTTCTTCCTCTTCTTTTTCTTCCTTTTCCTCTCCTTTTCTCTTCTTTCTCTGTCTTTCTTTCCTCCTCTTCTTCCTCTTTCCTCTTTTCCTTCCTCTTTCTCTCCCTGTTCTTATTTGTCTTCTCGCTCTTCTTCTTCTTCTCCTTCGTGTTCTTCCTTGTTCTTCTTCTTGTTCTCGCTCCTGTTCTCTTTCTTTTCTTTCTTTTTTTTATTCTTTACCGACTCCTTCTTTTTCTTGTTTCTGGTTTTTGTTCTTGTCCTTTTTTTCTTTTCTTTTTCTTCCTCTTCTTCTCTTTTTATCTCAGTTCCTGTTCTTCCTCAGTTCCTTCTTCTTCTTCTTTTTTCCCTTTTTCTCCGCCTTCCTGTTGGTCTATTTTTTATATCAGTGTTTTTTGCATCTTCTTCCGCTCTCTCATTTATTTCTTTTCTTCATTCTTTTTCTTCCTTTCTTTCTTTCTTCCTTCCTCTCTTCTACTTCCTCTTTTATTCTCTTATTTATTTACTTCTCTGTTTTCTTTCGTTCCTATTCTTCCTTCCTTCCTTCCTTCCTCTCCTTCACTTCTCGTAATTTGGTTTTCTTTTTTTCTTTTATCTCAATTTTCTTTCTGCCTTGTTTCCTCTCTTTCTCTCCCTCTCCCTCTCCCTCTCTCTCTCTCTCTCTCTCTCTCTCTCTCTCTCTCTCTCTCTCTCTCTCTCTCTCTCTCTCTCTCTCTCTCTCTCTCTCTCTCTCTCTCTCTCTTTTCTGTCCTATCCTTTCCTCCAAGAATCTGTTGGGAAGAAGAAAAAAAAATGTTTGTTATTATTAAAAAAACAAGAAGAGGAAGCTGAATGAAGAAAAAGAAGAAAGAAAGAAGAAAGAGAGAGAGAGAGAGAGAACGAAGAAGAAGAAGAAGAAGAAGAACAACAACAACAACAACAACAACAACAACAACAACAACAACAACAACAACAACAACAACAACAACAACAACAACAACAACAACAACAACAACAACAACAACAACAACAACAACAAAAAGAAGAAGAAAAAGAAGAGAAGAAGAAAGCTCACCAAAATTATAATGATACAACCACCACCACCACTACCACCACCACAACCACAACCACCACCACCACCACCACAACCAACAACAACACCAACACTACCACCACCACTACTGCCACTACTAATAAAAAACATCACAGGATCTCACCCATCAAACAGGTTGCCTAAGTTAATCCGGTATTGCCAGTATGCAGCAAAATAGGTAAGGAAAAGTATGTCTGGGAAAAAAGAAGGAAGAAAAGAGAGTTGACATACGAAAAAAATAAAAAATAAAATAAAGCAAAAAAATAAGAATAATAATAATGGACATGAGATCGTTACCAGAGTGAACAGTTAAATAAATAAATAGATAGATAGATAGATAGATAGATAGATACATACATACATACATACATACATACATACATACATACATAGAGATAGAGAGAGAAACTTTGCATTTCAACACCAGCTTCTTCTCCTCCTCCTCCTCCTCCTCTTCCTCCTCCTCCTCTTCGCCAGTGACCTAATCAACGCCATCCCTGACCTTCTGCTGCCGAGGTCATGTGATAGGCCTGTGTGTGTGTGTGTGTGTGTGTGTGTGTGTGTGTGTGTGTGTGTGGATAGGTAGATACACACACACACACACACACACTCCCCCTCCCCTCCTCCCCTCCCCCCCTACATTGTCCGCACTAATGACCTAATCTTTTCAACACACTAATGGGATGACTCTGCTGACCTCTCGCCGACACGCCCTTTGACCCCCGAGGAAAGTCTACGTATATTAATCAGGCCGAGGAGGTGGAAGAAGATGGCCCCGGAGAAAAAAGGTCACAAAAAAAACGAGCCATTAACGAACCAAGTCGACGGTCCAACCAACTACCGCAAAGGTGTGAAATGTCGACTTGTTTTTATGCCTTTTCGTCCTTTTCTTGGTTAGGTTAATAAGGTTGAGGAGGAGGAGGAGGAGGAGGAGAGGGGGAGGGAGAGGGAGACAGATAGAAAGATAGATAGATAGATAAATAGATAGATAAGAGCGAGAGCGAGAGAGAGAGAGAGAGAGAGAGAGAGAGAGAGAGAGAGAGAGAGACAGACACACAGACAGACACACAGACACACGGAGAGACAGACAGACAGACGGACAGACATATGACCTACACACACACACACACACACACACACACACACACACACACACACACACACACACACACACGTTCATAAAAGGGTAAGTAATATAAATAGAAAATCAAGCTAGAAAGAGAGACAGACAAATGAACTACACACACACACACACACACACACACACACACACACACACACACACACACACACACACACACACGAGTTCATAAAAGGGTAACTAATATAAAAATAAAATCAAGCTAAAAAGAAACATTAACACAGATGCTTCTTACAGGCGAGACATTAGAAAAAGGATCATGACTAAGTTGAAGAAAGAAAAATATAAAGAAAAAAACATGATCAGTGAAGAACGGATTATGAAAAGGAATAACAGGGAAGTACGGAGGAACAGAGGGAGGCTGATGAAGACGGAAGAGAAGAAGGAGAAGCAAAAAGATAAAGAGCAAGGATGATGGAGCTAAATGACGAAAGGTTAACGAAAGAAAAACAGATAATAGAGAAGAAATTATATAAGAAGGTCACCATAAAAGGAAAATGATAAAAATAAACGTAAGGTTGATAATTATGAACGAAAGATGGAAGAAAAGGAAAATAAAAAGATGATCAGAAAAAAATAGTTTATAGACGAAAATTAAGATGAGGAAAATGGAGGAGAGAAAGGAAATAAAGGAAGAATGTAACCAGAAAATGAGAGAGAGAGAGAGAGAGAGAGAGAGAGAGAGAGAGAGAGAGAGAGAGAGAGAGAGAGAGAGAATAATATAACTTACTACTACTACTACTACTACTACTACTACTACTACTGCTACTACTACTACTATTCAACCTCAGCCTTCACATATGACAAAGTAAAAATTGAGTGACTGAATGTATAAAAAAAAAAAAGGGATCGGGGAAGATACGCGTTGAATATATAAATAGGAGGAGGAGGAGGAGGAGGAGGAAAAGGAGGAGGAAGAGGAGGAATTGGAAGAGGAGAAAGAGAGAGATGAAGAAAATGAAGATGGAGATAAAGAAGAAGAGAAATTGGAGGAAAACGAGAATGAAGAAGAGGAGGAGGAGGAGAATGAAGATGAATAAGAAGAAGAGGAAGAGAAAGAGGAAGAAGAAAATGAAGATGACGAAGAAGATGAATAGAAGAAGAACAAGAAAACAAAAAAAAGAAGGAAAAATGGGAATGAACGAACAGGAATGAAAAAAAAGGAAAAAGGAAAGTACTTATAACAATTTCAACATTACAGTCACTCACTCACTCACTCACTCACTCAGCCATAAGTCAACCAGTCAGTCAGTCACTCACTCACTCACTCACTCACTCAGCCATAAGTCAACCAGTCATTCATTCATTCAGTCAGTCAGTCAGTCAGTCAGTCAGTCGGTCGGTTAGTCAGCCAAGTCCATTCTCTCAACATTTAATTCACAAAAGAGAGAAAAAGAAAAAGAAAAGAAAAGGAGAATGAGCGAAAAAAGAAAGTAAATGTCACCTTCTGTTGTTAAGTGACCAGAGAGAGAAGAAGAAGAGAGAGAGAGAGAGAGAGAGAGAAGGAAAAAATATTAGAAAGGAGAAGGAAAATGATACCTGGCCCTTCTCTCTCTCTCTCTCTCTCTCTCTCTCTCTCTCTCTCTCTCTCTCTCTCTCTCTCTCTCTCTCTCTCTCTCTTCAGGAAAGGTCACAGATCCCATTTTTTTTTTTTCAAATTTCACGTCAATGGTGTAAAATGTATTGAAGGGAACACACACACACACACACACACACACACACACACACACACACACACACACACGCCTATGAATTTAGTTCCCATTTCTTCACTTTCTCTCAAGCAACGAAAAAAACAACAAAAAAAGGGCACGTGTAAAATTTAGGACCAGACCTGCGAAAAATACACACACACACACACACACACACACACACACACACACGATCATGTACACCTAACCTTACCCAACCTAACCTAACCTTACCTTACCTAACCTATAACCAAAAGCTTAACTAACCTAACCTGAGTCCATTGAAACAGCGTGTATGTCGGAATGAGTTGGAGCAGTGGTTCTTAACCTTTTCGGAGGCGCCGAACCCTCATGAAGGCCTCTGCACAGAAGCCGAACCCGTCAAGTATGAAGGAAAAAAACATACAAGTGGAAGAAAAATTGCTTCAAGGTTCAAGAGTATGTTAATTTTGGATAATACAAAGAATGGATTCCATTTTAATTCATGAAAATATGAAAGAAAATTTGCTGAGAATTTAATTGCAAAATCGCAATGTCTTTCGGGAGGGTCTTCGCCGAACCCCTGAGGCTGGCTCGCCGAACCCCTGAGGCTGGCTCGCTGAACCCCTGAGGCTGGCTCGCCGAACCCCTGAGGCTGGCTCGCCGAACCCCTGAGGCTGGCTTGCCGAACCCCTGAGGCTGGCTCGCCGAACCCCTGAGGCTGGCTCGCCGAACCCCTGAGGCTGGCTCGCCGAACCACCGGGGTTGGTCAAGCCAGGTTAAGAACCACCGAGTTTTAGCCAAGCGCGTAAAACTTCAACACGCTTCCTTATACGGTCTGACCTCTTTTTTTTTCTCTTCTTTTTTTTTTTTTTTTTTTGCGTCGCTTCAGGAAGAATGACTTTGCTGTTCACTGACAACAATGTACGCTGATCGGAACTGTACTTTTTTCTTCACTTCTATTTCCTCCTTCAGACAAAAAGTAACATTTTGGTTCCGTAAGTTTTTAAGGAGCCTCAAGTAACTATATCTCACCCAAAAGTACTTCCTTGTTTCCTCTCAATCACCAACATCATCTATTACTCTGACCGGAACTATATTTTTTTTTATTTTACTTCCATTTCCTCCTTCAGACAAAAAGTGACATTTTGGTTCCGTAAGTTTTAAGGAGCCTCAAGTAACTATATCTCACCCAAAAGTACTTCCTGGTTTTCTCTCAACCACTAAGATCATCTATTACTGTGATCGTAACTCTATTTTTTCTACTTCTATTTCCTCCTTCAGACATTAAGTGACATTTTGGTTCCGTCAGTTTTTAGGGAACCTCGAGTCACTATATAACACCTAAAAGTATTTCCTAGTTTTCCTTTCAATCATCAACATCATCATCTATTACTCTAGTCAACTGTGGAATCAAAGCCTTTCCATAATGTTCTCCACCAAGCTTTAGTATCGTAAGGGTATTGTAGAGTATAGTAGAGGATACTGTAGTATATTGTAAGATTATTGTAGAAGTATTATTGTTAGTGTATCCTACTGTCTAACGCAATCTTACTCTGGCAAATAAGAACATAAGAACATAAGAACGTAAGGAGTCTGCAAGAGGCCGGTTCTAGCTTTGAACTCTTTCCTTAATATATACGTCCACCCTGCCTTCCACAATATCTGGGCTGCCACTCGGTAACAATTTTAAGATGATTCAGCCAAATACTGTGTGGCGTGGTGTTGCGTGGTGCAGTGTAGTGAGGCAAGGTGTAGTGTTGTGTCAGTGGATATGATATAGTTTCCCCTCCTCACCAAGTTATATGTCTGCCCTGACTTATTCGATTTCTGTGCAGTCTCTATTTAATAATTTTTAAGATAGTTCAGACCAAAATACACTCTTTCTACCCACACAAAGGAAAGTGAAGTGAGTATTATGTCTGCTAACTATACGATGTCTCTGCAACAGTTTCGTGTGTGTTACGGATTTCTTTCAATTATGTGAGCTGCCATTCTGTTAGACTTTCAAGATGGTTCAGCCGCAAATACACTCCTTCTACCCAAAACAAAAGAAATGAGATGAGTATTGTGTCAGCCAAATATACTGTTTCCTCTAATATTCTTCGATGAGTATTGTGTCAGCCAAATATACTGTTTCCTCTAATATTCTTCCGTGTGTTATGGATTTCTTTGATGTGTGAGCTGGCATTCTGTTACACTTTCAAGATGGTTCAGCCGCAAATACACTCCTTCTACCCAAAACAAAAGAAATGAGATGAGTATTGTGTCAGCCAAATATACTCTTTCCTCTAATAGTCTTGCCCGTACGGATTTCTTTAATGTCTGAGCTTCCATTCTGTTACACTTTCAAGATGGTTCAGCCCTAAATAAAGTCATTCTTCCCAAACAGAGGAAGTAGAAAGAATATTGTGTCTGTATTACTTTTAAGATCATACACCTAACGTAAACTTTCTATCCAAGCAAAGGAAAGAGAGAAAGTATTGTGACTGTAAATTTTAAAAAGGTTTAGCTAGTATAGTCTTTCAAGGAGGAGTAAAAAAATGGAGAGTAAATGAGAGAGAAGGAGTAGAAAAAGTATTGTGTGTCTTTCTAGTCAAACACAGGAAAGAGTGAGAGTATTGTGTGTGTTGATTTCAAAAAGGCTTAGTTAGTATAGTTTTTCAAGGAGTAAAAAATGGAAAGTGGGAGGCAAGGAGTAGAAAAAGTATTGTGTGTCTTACTTATAAAAATCACTCACCTAATATAGTCTTTCGAGCTAAAATATAGGAACAGGACAGGAGGTAGAAGGAAGGTAGGGAAGAAGGTGGGAAGTAGAAGGAGCAAAGAAGGAGAATAGAGAATAATGAAAAAAGTAGAGAAGAGGAAAGAAGTTGAAAAAGAATGTGTGTTGAGAAGGCTACATTGAACTTAATAAGGGCTGGACTGTCTATATGTATCTTACTACTGGGCTGTTAAGGGCTTGGCAGATTGAGAAAAGATTATGAAGAGAAATATAAACTCGAAAATGCACTAGATTACACACACACACACACACACACACACACACACACACACACACACACACACACACACACACACACACGTTGTTATATCATTCCCCTTAACAAAATCGAAGTCATCCTATACATATCTGTGTGTGTGTGTATGTGTGTGTGTGTGTGTGTGTGTGTGTGTGTGTGTGTGTGTGTGTGTGTGTGTGTGTGTGTGTGTGTGTGTGTGTGTGTAAAAAGTGAAAAAAAAGCAAAAAATATATATACAAAAAATTATAACAGGAAACTTGCATCGCCTAATTAAAAATGTGTTAAACTTCATATGTATTTTTTTACCTTTGAATAATCTTGGTTTCTTTTTACTCAAGTTCTTGCGTATAAAATGTCGCTAGGTCAAGGTAGAAATATATACTTCTTTTGTCTATAAATTTCAAACACGTGGATTGTAATATATATCTTCATGTCTCTCTCTCTCTCTCTCTCTCTCTCTCTCTCATTAACTCATCGTCACATTATTGCTTCTATTGTCATTCTAGCTAATTATTTGTTTTACTGTTCTTATTACTGTTGTTGTTGTTGTTGTTGTTGTAGTTGCTATTGCTATAACTTCCACTACTACTACTACTACTACTACTACCACTAATAATAATAATAATAATAATAATAATAATAATAATAATAATAATAATAATAATAATAATAATAATAATAATAATAATAATAATAATAATAATAATAATAATAATAATAATAATAATAATAATAATAATAATAATACTTCTACTATAACCACCACCATTTCATTTTTAAATTCGTCTATTATTTCGACATATTTTTCAGTCAGTCAGTCAGTCAGTCAGTCAATCAGTCAACTTCACTTTTAACATTACTTACGATGAAAATAGAGATGTAAGTAACACACACACGTACACACAAACAAACTTATATAGAAATAAACAAACAATAAACAAACAAACATCTCCCTCTCCTCCCTGCCCCTCTCTCTCTCATGGTCTCTCAAGCACACACACACACACACGCACACACACGTCCTCACCTCACGAACGCCAGAAGAAGACTGACCTACCTGTAACCTCTCTCGCTATCGCTCTCTTTCTCCCTTAAATCTAAGTTTCCTCCTCCTCCTCCTCCTCCTCCTCCCACTCCTCCTCCTCCTCCTCCTCCTCCTCTTCTCTCTGACGCTTTGATAAATGTGAAGTTAGGTTTTGTTGGGTAGGTGAGAGAGAGAGAGAGAGAGAGAGAGAGAGAGAGAGAGAGAGAGAGAGAGAGAGAGAGAGAGAGAGAGAGAGATTGTTGATGTGGAATCATGATTTTGGTGGTTATGTAATATTTTAACTCTCTCTCTCTCTCTCTCTCTCTCTCTCATTTAGTCGAATTTTTACTATTATTATCATTAGTAGTAGTAGTAGTAGTAGTAGTAGTAGTAGTAGTAGTAGTAGTAGTAGAAGTAGTAGTAGTAGTAGTAGTAGTAGTAGTAGTAGAATGGGGGGTGGTAGTGGCAGTATTGGTGACTGTAACACTAGTAGGAGTAACTGTAGCAGTGTATTTTTTTACCCCGGATGAGTTGGACTGGATTTCATCGCGTCTACTTCAAGTCTGCTTTTTACGTCTGGTTTTTACGCGCTGCCCGACTCCTGTTTTTTCTTCCTCTTGGTCAATAAATCGATTAAGCATTAACTCCAATGATGAAAATTTACCACATTCCTGCGTGCTTTTGCGGATGGGTTTTTTTAATTTGAATTCATGGTTGGTCTGTGCGTGAACTATAACACACACACACACACACACACACACACACACACACACACAACCCCTCCGGCACCTAGTAAATTTAATGCACTCAGTTCAAACGACATAATCTCCCTCAGAAATCATTATCTAGAAATACTTATCCGGCGATTCTTATCTCTACGAAACTATTAGAAGATGAGAAAGAACTCAGGGTTAGTGTAAAGGATGTAGTAGTAGTAGTAGTAGTAGTAGTAGTAGTAGTGAAGGGAAAAGGTGGTGAAATGGATGAAAGTATATTGAAAGGGGAACGCGAGAGAGAGAGGAAGAGAAGGGCGGAAGAAAGGGAAGAAAGGCAGAGGGTTATACTGACATCCTATTTCTTTCTTTCTTTTTTATCGCTTTTTTTCCTCTTCTTCTTTCCAAACACGTACTGGAAGAGGAGAGTACGTGAAAGGACTTCCCGATTCTATTACATTCGCACACACACACACACACACACACACACACACACACACACACACACACACACACACACACAACAGGCAGGACGGAAATTGGACGTTGGTGGAGGTGCCCGTCGATGGTGTTAATAAGGTTATAATGTCACCTGTACCTGGGCGGGCCACGTTGATGAGAGCTGGGTGAGAGGCAAGGTAACCGATTGCCCAACTAACTGCTAGGTCCGCCTTGCACTAATAAATATACTTGTTGTGGGTTAGCGTGAGGTCAGGTTATCAGTGTATGCAGATCATATGACGTATACTACCCCTCCCCTTCTACTAGTGCAATATATAGGCCCGTATTCTTAAACATCTTCGCCGCCCAAGTACATGTATTGGACAAGGCTTTCGTAGGAGTTTGGGGTATTTCCAGGGGTAGTTCTATGGCCCTGACCCTTCTTCTGTACCGTGAACCTGAAGAAACACACATTAGAATCCGACTGACCCCCTCTTTGACCTTTAGAAATAGCTGATGTGAGAAGCGATGGTGTCTAACAATACCTTCATCCTCTACAATAGCCTTCAGTCCTCCCTTCACCAGTTCCGTATGCAAGAGTTCACCAGCATCTTCGTTCTATCATCCCTTTCGCTGGTAAAGGGTATTAGAATCCACAAACGTCTTAGCAAGGCATCAAAGCCCATATAATGAGGATCAAGTCGGCATCTATTCACCATCTCATCTGGACGCAGCGATGGTCGAGAAGGTTAGTGTCTATGCGGCGAAAATGAGACTTATAGACGGAGAAAGTAATGAAGCTATAAGGAAACGATAAAAGGGAGATAATGATGCTATACAGATAATGAGATTTGGGGTAGATAGGGACGCAAAGATAAGTAGATAGATAGATAGTTATAGATAAAGAGAGAGAGAGAGAGTAATTAACAAGTATATGAAGCAAGCGGTCGATTAGATCAGATAAGCCAAGCGAATCAGCATCGAAATCTATATTTTTCCGTGCGATCCTGTTATCTAAAGCGATCGAAACCTCTTAACTTCAGAAACTACTGACGTCTATTACTACAAATTAATGTGACCTCGGTTCTTATATTCAGTGCGTGGTTTTAATAGTGAAAGAAGAAGACGAAAAGGAAAAGGAAAATAGGAAGATGATATTGATAATGATATGGACGTAGTAGTAGTAGTAGTAGTAGTAGTAGTAGTAGTAGTAGTAGTAGTAGTAGTAGTAGTAGTAGTAGTAGTAGTAGTAGTAGTAGTAGTAGTAGTAGCGGTGGTGGTGGTGGTGGTTAATTTAGCAATACGGAAGTCATGCCAATTACTTTTCTGTGCCCTATTCCCCTTTTTTTGTTGGTCTTTACACACACATATACATAAAAACAAGACCACTGATACCATTCACTGCCTCACTCAGCCCAATCAACCCCAGTCCACTTTCTTTGTCGCTGCACTTTTTCCCTCTCTCCCTCGAATCAGTCTTCTTTTCACGCGATACAAGACTTGACAAGACCCAATCAGTGAACGGCAATGGTAAAGGAGGGGAAGTTTTAAGTGTCTTCTTTTCTTCCTGGTTTTTTTTTTTTTCTTCTTCTAAGTTTTCATCATTATCATCATCATTTTTCTTCTTCTTCTTCTTCTTTATATTATTCTTGTTTCTTCTTGTTCTTCTAGTTTTTGTTCATCTTCTTCTTGCTCTACTTCATGTTTTTTTCCTTTTTTTCTGCTTGATCTTGTTCTTCTTGTTCCTGTTCTTCTTCTTGTTCTCGTTCTTCTGGTTCTTCTTCTTTTTGCTGCTTTTCGTGTTCTTGTCTTTTTCTTCTTGCTCTTGTTTTTGTTCTTATTCTTATTCTTATTCTTATTATTCTTATTATTATTATTATAATTATTATTATTATGATTATTCTTGTTCTTGTTCTTCTTTCTCCATTTCTACTTCCTTTTGTTCTCCTTTCTCTTTTACTTCTTCAGTAGTAGCTATACCATCTCCTGTTCGCATATTTGCCTCAATCTCACGCACTTCACCCCAAAACTGGCATCAGACAGGGCCCGTAGAGCTGAGTTTGTGCTGTGTCCAGAGTGAGGAGAGAGGAGGGTGACTTTATCAGTAGGCCGGGCACAGCAGAGCCCACGGACGGACGGCGTGGAGGCATAAGGAGCGGAGTACCTTGTAGCCGGCCCTGCTAGAGTCTTGACAAGGTTTTTATAATGTTTACTTTTGTGAGCGAGGTACGACGGACAGGTGTGTATAGGGATGCAAGGGGAGGTGTTCGCCTTGTCTTTCACGACAGCCGCAGAGTAATGTAAACGCAGCTGGCTGGCTCCGTAGAGTTCACCGCGTCGCGGCCTGGGTAACGTCCCGCCCGTAACACACTTTGTCCCGTAACCATCGGTAAATTGGTGGCAATCTGCTGGAAGTCTTGCTGAAAACCTTTCTGCTGATTAGCCTGTTGGTGCTAAATGTGGCAAGAGGTTTCCCGAGATTATGTTGAATTTAAATGTCAACATTGTGTATAACACAAAAATTTGTTACGTAGGTTCCATACAGCTGTCTCAAACTCCAGCAAATTTTGTAAATGACAAATTAAGAACATTCTTTTTTAATTTCAAGTTTCCCGAGTCTAATGAAATCAACCGAAAATGAAATACGGAAATAACATAAAAACCTGAAGAACGAGAGCATGATTGTGTGAAGCTTGACAAGAGAACCTCCTGAGCGAGAGAGGAGTGCAGCAATTCACGAGAGGCCCGACACACGCCCGAATGCCCGCCTCACAGGCTGCCGGAAGCAGCAGTCACAGCAAAGAACCTACAGGCTGGCAGCAGGGCTAACCATACGTCAGACGGCACCCCTTCCTACATCAGATGGCCTCAGCAATATGGACCCGGATGGAGGCTGAGGGCTGGGAACAGTTCCAGGCCCTTCGAGACCTCCACAGAGAAGCCCCGGGCAGGAGCCATTCGTGGTTCCCACGGAGTCTCCTCGCCCTGGAGTAAAACCCTGATCCTGCCCCAAGGTTCAGTTAAACTCTGACGCTCACACTCCCTCTCCTCCACGCACAATATAACAACCCGCTAACCCACTCTCTCTCAAGCACACCCACATGCACACTCCCGCGCTCACATGCTCACATTCACATACAAACGCCCACCCCCGCCCCTTTGCCAGTATGTAATGTGTAAATCTTAATGTCCCTGCCTTCTGTGTGGCCTTTGCTCATTAAACTACATAACACACCAGACTACCTATCGTCTGTCTCCACGCCGACGTCTCTCATGTATGTTTCCCTGTGTATTTTCATCATTCTTAAATGTAATTTGCTTGTGCTCGTACATTTATCATCACTTTCCTGCATGTCTCCTGTACCGCCTCTACATCTTGTATATGTTCCTGCCATCCTCTGCTTCCAAAACTATCAAACAAAAATAGCAGTGCCGATTCCGCTCGGCTTCCCTCTACCTCCTACTTTACCTCTGTTTTTTCCCTCGCTTTTTCTCTTTGTATATACACGGATGTATATTTATATTTATCTTTGTATATACCCACCCCCCCTCTCTGTAACCTCACCCCACTGTTCTAATAAATATTTGAATTTGAATTTGACTCCTGCCCTGAGGTGCCTGTGATCAACAAGCCACACCACACAAGTGACCAAGGAGACTATATACTGTCTATAGTCTCCTTGCAAGTGACCCAAGCTGGCAGGGATGACACTACCCATGACGGATCGCTGGGCACGGGAGGGAGGCTGCCCACCCGTCGCCACTCCGCCCGTGAATCGAACGCTAAAGGCGGCTTTACACCTGGCAATTCGCGGCTGTCAATACGGGCTCGGCTGCATTTTTGGTCTGGGTCTGGGTCTGGCAGCCCTTCTCGCGGCAAGTTCTCTGCAACTGAGCGCGTCCGTCTTGTATTGCCGACTGGCGGCTGAGTACAGCATGTTGGCGCCAATAATAAAACAAGAAATGGCAGATACAGACAACAAGACTTGGAGCCGGGAGGCCGAGGTGGCATTACTAGAAAAAGTTAGGCAGCATAATACTTGTGGGAGCCACAAGATAACCTGTATGAGAAGCTGAGTCTACGGAAAACAACGTTTGAGAGAGTGGCAGCAACACACGAGAAATGTTTATCTCTTTGCGAGATATCGAAGGAGGTAAGGAACGATTATTTTCGTGTATTATATAATCACACTATGTAATGCCTGCATGGCATGTTCCTCCCTTCTCCTTTGTTGTTAAATGCAACAATGAACAATCAAACAATCAATCAATACTATGTACTGAAGGTAAAACTCGTTTACTTAAAGTATTTCTACAATATTAGGCTAATGGACCAAACTCATTGTGGTTTTAATATATGGTAGTAACATTTTGGGGTGTCTGGGATGAATTCATGCCCTTGCATTTACTAGCAGTTTGTCTTGATGCTCCCGGCGGCTCCTCCCACGTGTGAACGTACTTGTCCCGAGAGCACCACTGCCCGCCGCCCGGCTCGCTGCACCAGCTGGTCTGGCCGCTGCACCAGCTGGTCTGGCCGCTGCACCAGCTGGTCTGCACGCTGCACCAGCTGGTCTGGCCGCTGCACCAGCTGTCTGCCCGCTGCACCAGCTGTCTGCCCGCTGCACCAGCTGTCTGGCCGCTAGATCGTCGAGCGGCTGTATTGCCGGCCAGAAATTGCCAGGTGTAAAGCCGCCTTAAGGACACCATTATATTATGTATTTTTTTGTATGCCTGTTTTATATGCCCCAGAGGACGTAGAGTAGTAATTATTATTATTATTGGCAGTAGTAGTAAAGCTCTACGTAAGTCATTAAGTAATTTTTGCCTGAAAAGCTTATGCTTATATAAAGGCTGGCCTCTAACAATACATACAACAACATATGTTACTGTACCTACTTTTTTAGTAATAGGCTATTAATAAATGTTTCAAATGTTTCAAATGTTAATGAAATAGTCTCCCCCTCGGCAGGCAAGTCGGCAACTCATTGTTTACGTTGTGGCCCTCACGCACGCACGCACACACACTCCCTCACTCCCTCCCATATATTTCCCTGTGGCGCCGCTGTGGAAGGTAACTATCCCCTTAGAACACCCTAAAGGTATTTAATAGGGGTATATATACACGTTGACGGCTAAACAGGACGCGTCTCTCCTCCGTGGGGGCGAGAAATAAGGGGAGTGAGGGACAGGAGGAGGGCAGGGACACAAAGGGTGGAGATTTAACAGCCTTGAAGCGGCCTTGTTTTTTGCCTTGTTTTGAGAAATATACGGAAATTAACTTTGATTGTGTAATATAAAAGTAGAATTAGAAGAAGTAGCCTTGGTGTTCTGTATTGATAATTTGATAGACATTAAAACGGGACCCTGTTAATTAAAGCTTTCTTGTTTTTGTAATATACGAAAACTGACTTTGATTTTGCATTATATATCAAAAGTAGAATTAGAGGACATAAGGTTTTTGGTAGTTATTAATAGTTTGATAGATAAACATTAAAACAAGTCTTATTGATGTGGCCTTGCTTTTTGTCTTGTTCTGAGAAATATACAGAAACTAACCTTGATTTTATGTAAGATATTGAAAGTACAGTTAGAGGAGGTAAACTTAGCGTTATATATTGATAATTTGATGCAGACGTTGAAACAGGAGTCATGTTGAAGCGGCCGTGTTTTTTCTACTGCAAACTAATTATACAGAACTTAAAGGAAATCAATTTGGTATCCATGTTTCCTAGACTTCATCATATAACAAGGAGAGGAGCATAATTCTCCCCTTGTTTGTGGCCATAGAAAATAGTTGTGATAAGAGCCGAAAGCATCTTGCCTTAGCTTACCTTACCTTATCTTACCTCACCTTAGCATACAAACTTTAATCTTCACTTCCTACCCTAACTAACTTTCCTTTATCTTACCTTACCTTACCTTACTTACCTCACCTTAGCATACAAACTTTAATCATAACTTCCTACCCTAACTAACTTCCCTTTATCTTACCTTTGCTTACCTTACCTTACCTTACTTACCTCACCTTAGCATACAAACTTTAATAATAACTTCCTACCCTAACTAACTTCCTTTTATCTTACCTTTGCTTACCTTACCTTACTTACCTCACCTTAGCATACAAACTTTAATCGTCACTTCCTACCCTAACAAACTTCCCTTCATCCCCCCTCCCCTACCCTAACTTCCCTTCATCCACCCTCCCCTACCCTAACTTCCCTTCATCCCCCCTCTCCTACCCTAACTTCCCTTCATCCCCCCTCTCCTACCCTAACTTCCCTTCATCCCCCCTCCCCTACCTTAACTTCCCTTCATCCACCCTCCCCTACCCTAACTTCCCTTCATCCCCCCTCTCCTACCCTAACTTCCCTTCATCCTCCCTCCCCTACCCTAACTTCCCTTCATCCACCCTCCCTTACCCTAACTTCCCTTCATCCCCCCTCCCTTACCCTAACTTCCCTTCATCTCCCCTACCCTAATAACCTCCCCTCATCCCCCCCCAGGTCAGGAGTTTATGAGAACGAACGTGGATAGCGAGACTGACCAGAGTGGCGGCACGGAGGGTCTGAAGGCCATGGACACCTCAGAGTGGCTGGAGGAGACGGGGAAGATGCACATCCACCGTGCCGACATGAACAAGCTCATCATGAACTACCTCATCATGGGTGAGTGGCGGCGCTGGTGGTGGTGAGGGTCGGAGTTTGTTCTGTTGGGCGTAAGAAAGAAAAGGATATAGATGAGTAAAGATTTGTTTATTTATTAGGTTCTGTGTGTGTTGGTATTTGCATTACTATTGATATTACTATTGGTATAACTATTGCTGGGGTTTGTTCTGTTGGGTGTAAGAAAGAAAATGATAAAGATGAGGAAAGATTTGTTTATTTATTGGGTTCTGTGGGTATTTTTATTATTATTGGTACTACTATTGGTATTACTATTGATATTACTATTGGTATAACTATTGCTGGGGTTTGTTCTGTTGGGTGTAAGAAAGGAAATGATAAAGATAAGTAAAGATTTGCTTATTTATTGGGTTCTGTGGGTATTTTTATTATTATTGGTACTACTATTGGTATTACTATTGATATTAGTATTGGTATAACTACTATTACTACTATTGGTATTACTGCTGAGTGGCATATATGTATTAGGGTTCCAAATATGTGTTAAATTGGGTAAAGATACATTATTTTCTTTCTTAGTTTTCCATCTCTCAGCTGTATATACCTCATCGATTCCTTTATTTTTTGAGTAAAAGAATGTACTGTCAGGCATATTAGGGTTGTATTATGGTTCCAAATAAGTGTTAGAATGTAGATGGTTGAGATACATTGGCTGGTATTGTAAGACACTTTGGCTCTCACATCAGCTATTTCTAAAGGTCAAAGAGGGGTCAGGGGGGTTCTAAAGAGTGTTTCTTCAGGTTCATGGTACAGAGGAAGGGTCAAACTACCACCAGGCCCATAAAACTACTACTGGAAATGCTTAAAACTCCTACGAAAGCCTTGTCAAATATGTGGTTTTGGACGACGAAATGTCTTTTAATACGATCCATTGTACCTTCTTCAGTTTTCATCTCACAACTGTATCTTGGTACCTCATAGATTAACAGTACCTCATAAACTAAAACCACCTCCCCTTGCCATCCTCTAGAATAGCATGGGTAAAGATACATTATTTTCTTTCTTAGTTTTCCATCTCTCAACTGTATATACCTCATAGATTCCTTTATAAGCATCACAATCCATAAACATCATACAGTCGTCCGTCAAATGGTACAGTTTCCAATAGTTTGGTTTCGGTTTTATACGGATTGTCATAGAAGATCTTTTAGGATTTTTAAATTTCCTGCTCGTTGGGTTTATTTTAAAATCCTAAAAAATCTTCTTAGAAAACCCACATAAAACCAAGACCGAACTATTGGAAACCGTACTATTTGAGGGACGACTGTATGTCTTTTATTTCATTTATTCATATAATAAGAAACACAGACCACAGGCATTATCTTTCTCAATCCTGTGCACTTCTTTCTATTTTCCTTTTTTTATATATGCCACTGGGCAAAATAAAATCTGTCATTATCTTCACTTTCACCACAGAGGGCTTCAAGGAGGCAGCCGAGAAATTTTCCGTGGAGGCGAACATCAAGCCGCCGATGGACCTGGACCAGCTGGACGAGCGGATCCGCATCAGGACGGCCATACAGAACGGACAGTTTCAGGAGGCGATGCGGATGGTGACGGCGCTGCACCCTGAGATCCTCGACGATAACTCTCAGCTATACTTCCACCTTCAGGTAAGAATGATGACCTCTAACCTTGTGTAACCTCCTTCACCTCGTACTCATGGCTACTCTATCTTTGTGTATCTATAGCTCTGATGCCCTGTACAATAACTCTCAGCTGTGTTTCCACCTACAAGTAAGAATGATGACCTCTAACCTTGTGTAACCTCCTTCACCTCGTTCTAATGGCTACTCTATCTTTGCGTATCTATAGCTCTGATGCCCTGTACGGTAACTCGGCTGTATTTCCATCTACAAGTAAGAATGACAGCCTCTAACCTCACTTTTTTCTTTGCCTGTGCCTCCTCCACACTCACTCCTTCCCTTTCCTCCTCCAGCAACAGGTCCTGATAGAGCTGATCCGCGAGGGCCGTGTGGAGGAGGCCGTGGTGTATGCACAGGACCACCTAGCGGAGAGGGGCCAGCGGGACCCTTCCATCCTCAATGAACTGGAGAGGACCTTGGCACTGCTTGCCTTTGACCAGCCCGAGGCGTCCCCTTTTGGTGACCTCCTACACCCCTCACACCGCCAAAAGGTGAGACACACACACACACATACACACACACACACACACACACACACACATAAAAAAATATAGCATCCCACAAAGAAACATAGAGGTTTTGAATAGACTAAGTGAGGATGTAGTATCAGCAGAGAGTGCGCAAAACTAAGGAAAAACTAGACAAGTACAGATACAGAGATCTGACCACACGAACATAAGCCCAGGCCCCATAAAATTACAGCTAGGTAAATACACACACACACTTCAGCTGGGCTAGGAGACTGAGGCTGAGGCAGTTCACAAGCTCAGTTCTTTTTACTTATCGGCTTTGGTAATACATGGAAGGCAGAGGTGAGAGGGAGGGAGGGGGGGCCTGCTGCAAAAGTCAAAATTCCTACCATGTATATACCCTCAGAGGTAAATATATCCTAGTTGGAGAGCCCCTGATGTGGATGTTGCCCTAGTGCTATACCTTTCTCTATCTTGACCAATGAAATGCTTATCCTGACATCTGAAACATTGGTTTGTCACATTTTTTTTACATACATTTATTTGGTATATGGTGGATTTTTAGGTTAGCCCTTTTATAAGTTATCATCAGCCCTTCTATAAGCTATCATCAGCTCTTTTATAAGCTATCATTGCCCTTCTATAAGCTGTCATTGCCCTTTTTTAAGCTATCATCAATCCTTATACAAGCTATCATCAGCCCTTCTATAAGCTATCACCAGGACCATCACCAGACCATTCCTCTTCTTCAGGTCGCCAGTGAGCTCAACGCAGCCATTTTACGAGCACAGAACCAGGAGGAAACGACACCCCTTCTGGCGGAGCTGCTCAAACTGCTGCTGTGGGCCCAGGACGAGCTCAACAAGAAGAAGGTGCAGTATCCAGTCATGACGGACCTCATCAAGGGGCAGATCGAGGAGCCCAAGTGAATGTAGGTGTGGTTAGCTAATGTGATCTGAGTGTGTGAGTCAATAGTTAATGAGTCAGCATAGAAAGGACGAACGTGACGTGTGTGAGTGTGTTTGGGTTGTCATGGTAAGAGCCTGGTCATATCTTCAGTGATGTGCATTGTGTGTGTATCTATAGCCAGTGCTAAGGTGATGTCAGTGAATGTGTGTCTGAGTCAAGAGTTAATGAGAAGCTGAGAATGGAAATGACGTATGTGATGTTAATAGCATGTGTTCAAATTGTCATGGTAAGAGCCTGGTCATACCTTCAGTGATGTGCATTGTGTGTGGTTAGCTAAGGTGATGTCAGTGAATGTGTGTCCGAGTCAAGAGTTAATGAGAAGCTGAGAATGGAAAGGATGTATGTGGTGTGATTGTGTGTTCAAGTTGTCAGGGTAAGAGTCTGGTCATTTCTACAGTGGTTAGCTAAGGTGATGTCAGTGAAAGTGTGCCCGAGTCAAGAGTTAGTGAGATGCTTAGAACAGGAAGGACGAGTGTGAAGTGATATGCAGGCATTTAAAACCCTTCACATCGTACTGGTTCTATCATTGTATATCTATAGCGCAACTCACTATACTTCACCCCATCAACTGAACCTTTTTTACCCTCCTACTGTGATGTGCATTATATGTTTCTGACCGGCAGAGTGGCAAGTTGGGTGTGAATGTGACTACCATGCAATACACTTGTTAAGAGACCTGATTCGTTTGTTATATGCCTTGAACTTGTGTGGAATCGTGGAATCCTCTCCCATCAGTCCAGTTACAAATGCCTTTCACTGCATCCACACCACTATTAACCCAGTAGCTGTGGGGATCATGTTTCTTAAAGGCCCTTCCCTCTAAGCGAGAATAATGAGAAAAAATCATCACTCACATTCATAATATCTATCAACGCATTTGTGATCAGTTTATGCATCATCTATTTTGGGGGGTTTATATCATGGCAAAAATTTGGCCCGTAACTGGTACACGGTAAAGCCACAAATTTGTCCTGTCGCTGCTACCGGGTTAATATTGACTCAACACTCCCAGAAATGAGTCCTTCCAGATGAGCCCTTAAGCCTGTGGTGGGTAGCAGTGTTATGAATGCCTATATATTTTCTATTGGGAATGATCTGAAAAATAAAGCAGAAAAGGCATAGGTTACAATAGGCAAGCAAAGACATAGGTTAGAATGAGCAAGCAAATTAGATACATGCATACTTGGCTTCATTCAGTGGTGGAATTCCTGCATAAAAAATGACCTTGCTTAACCAAAAAATTAAAATTAAATAGTGGAAAAGGGCTGAAGTATTTTGTAATGGATATAAGCTGGAAAAAAAAGCAGAAAGGGACATAGGCGAGCATCAAACAATAACTACATACTTCCATACATTATTGAATTTAGTGGTAGAACTCATAGAAAAAAAGGAAAAACTAAAAAAAGGAAGGAAAAACTAAAAATGAGATAGTGAAAAACAGCAGCCATCATAAAAATAAAAAAGATACATACAAATCAATCAGCAAATACATATCAACCACCCAAAAGACACATACATACTTACAGAGAGAAACCAAGTGAATCAGTTAATACATAGACCCAATACATACATACATAAAAACATACATAACCAATCCTCTCTTACAATCCACAACAACCCAATGAACGTCCTCGGGGGAATCATAAACACACAACAGTTATGAAAATTTATTATACATAAGACAATAACAGCAATTTTCAGCTGGTTCAACGGTTCTTCGGAAAACTTTACATAACGCGGAGACCCGAGCGAGGAGAGAGACGGTGCAGCGACTAAGGGAAGGTTGACGCCACCCGGAACACCAACAAGAGTCACAGCGATGGTGGAGGCAACGCAGGGGCACACTCTCCTCCTCCTCTTCTCTCCTTTCCTCCTTCTCTTTTCCTTTCTTTGTTTCTCTCCTCGTATCAAATTTAGTCCAGTCCAGTGTCTAAATTCCTGGTCCTTTTTCCCCATCTCATTTCTGCATATTTCTTCCTACTCCTTTTCTCCTCCAGTCCTTAAAGTCTTTCTATTCATATTTCAATCTATATTTCTTCCTATTCCTCTTCTTTCTCCTACCAATTCTTCTCTCTACTTTTCCTGCTCTTATCCTCATCTCAATTTTTCATATTTTTTCCTATTCCTCTTCTTTTTCTATTAGTTCTCCTCTTTTACTTCTTATTCCCATCTCCATTCTTTATATTTCTTCCTCCTTCTCTCCTCCTCCTCCTTCCAATTCTTGTCTCCACTCTACAAACACCTTCTCTTCCTACCTCACCATATCTCACAACTCTCCATGTTCCTCTTCCTCCTCCTCCTCCTCCTCCTCCTCTAAACATAAACTCCCAAGAAGGAATTACAGTCATGGTCATTAACTTAGGGTATTTGGCTTTTAGGGGATTGCAGTATGACAGTATGAGCAATTATGTATATATGAAACAAGGCGGGAGGATACAGTACAATAAAAGATACAATCAGTCGCTGTACGGCATAGCTAGCTCCAGGGACTTAGCAATAATCTGTTTAGCATTACTCTTTAATTTGAGGTCTATAGTAATACACATATAGCTTCCTGAAACACCGACTCAGATTCTTGCTTACATCCGTTCATGGCTATCTCCCTTCTCTCTTAGACTATCAAGAACCAAGCCTTCTACAAGAGTCTGCCGTGATCACAGCAGTACACCCATAGCTTTCCCGAGGTTCCTGAAATACCGACTTAGACTCACACTTACATCTCCTTCATGGCTAATCTTCGCTCTCTCTTCGACTATCAAAAACTAAGCCTTCTACAATAGTCTGCCGTGATCACAGTAGTACGCCCATAGCTTTTCCGGGATTCCTGAAATACCAACTCAGACTCATGCTTACTTCCCTTCGTGGCTGATCTTCCTTCTCTCATAGAACATCAAAAGCCAGGCATGTTCTTGGGAAACCTCAAATACTTACGTAGCATGACAAAATATCTTCTCTCTCTTGGAAACATCTACATGTGACTCCTTGCAGTGCTCCCCTTAAGTAAGTCTCGCAGTACTCACTAACAATGCTTCACAAAATATATCTTGCCTCCAAACTGCCTACGTCTTCCACCTCACAGCAAGGCTTCCATCTCAGCACTTATCCTGGTAATATTTGGTGTGTCATAAATTATACTGTACATAATTCATCACTTTATAATCATCAAATCAACAACTTTTGTGAAGCCAGTGTTCGTAAGAGTTGTTGATTCTAGTATAGTTTATTCTGATGCCCTGCAAAACTAAAACAGAATCACAACATGACGCCTTCACTGACCCACTGACGTCAACCACTCAACCAGCTGTTTGTCCACCAAAAGTGTAACGTGACAACAAACTGACTAAGCCTCGGCAAGACACTCGGCCTGAACCTTTCCCTGCAGTGTGTGAGGGGTGGTAGGTGGCAGGCTGTATGACCACCAGTAAGAGCCCACACCACTGGCTATAGGACATGTGTCGAGGCAGTCCCCAGGTCACCAACAAGTTCCATTCTTGCAGCAGCGTGAGTCAGATTTACTTGAAGGTCAGGTCACATACAACAGATCATGACCAGGGGCTGCCACCCACCCGGCACCCCTCACACCACCCTGGGAGTGCCACCGTTCCTCATGATCCAAGATAATGACACCTGTGGCACAAAACCAGCGTGGAATATAAACAAAAGGACAAAATGTTGCTTTATAACAAAATATCACAGGCTTAGCCCTTGTGTTTTCTCCTCTTCAGCCCCTGGTTGATGAAGACAGACTCACTCTAAGGATAAGGCCCCACTAGAAGACTAAAGCCGAGACCCTCATCACGCAGCCCTGCCAGCCACTCAGCCCGGCTCATCCCTGTGGCGGCCGTGATGTGAAGACTCTTTGCTGGCACTCAACCTGCACTCATTGCCATTACAGGTGACCAAAAGCCTGGCACTGGATGGCACTACAAAGAATGACAGCCAGTGTAGTGCCGTGACATCACAGCTTCTCAAACTGACCAAGTGAAGGTAATTTGGAGATATGTAACATGGGTCTTGAAACACTTGTATGATTCAACAGCCTCCCTCAGGCACCCATTGCTACAAGAAGGCATAACAATTTGACCTCACTGAACTTGTCATTTGGTCTCTGTGATTATAGACAGACTAAACCAAATAGACTTCTGTTTTTCTTTTTATATATTTGCTTATATGCTGGTTCATAGTGCCAGTGGGCTTTTTGAAGAGCATAAGGAGTTTTTCTCATAGTGACCATGATATATGTGCAATTTGTTTCTGCTTCACCATTCTTGAGTTTTATTTTGCAAGTGATTCACTGAGTAACAGTTTAAGAACCACAGCTGTCCTTAATGACCCTCTCAGAGATGGCCAGACCTGGGCGGAGGCGAGAGGCTGCCCTGGGGCCCCAGCTCTCCACTAACACAATGAGACCATAGATTATAATATATATATGTACAGCCTAAGTGTTGAACAAGTCCTCCGGCAAGAGAAGAGTTGCTCCCTCACTCCTTCAAGTATAAATATCTGATATAGTAATATATTTCATAATATAATAATATATTGCTAACCTTCACATCTGCAAACTTTACATAATATTTAAAAAAGTGCTTTTCAACAACAGTGATGGGAAACACAGCTCCAGACAACCATTTTCGGCTTACGTCTCGCTCTCAGATATACAAGGCAAGCGTCTTGGACCAAAGCCGTGAGTACCAGGCTTGTAGTGTCCACCAAAGCCTGCCATGATTTAGCTAACTCCTTACACTTCACCGTCATTGAAGTCTCTCTTTCCCCTAGCTCCCCCTTGTGCCAGGATGAGAAGGGTTACAGAGTTTTGTAACCACCTCACTAATTTGACATCATCGTGCTATACAGGCAGGTCCTGCTATGCATTTGTGGGTTATCCATATATATTCTCAATGATCTCTGTGTGAGGTCAAGGCTTTGGACATAACCCAATCTCACATCTTTGGCTTGCATTGGAGATTCTGTTTCCTTACTCGTAAAATCATTTCCCGAACAAGTTTTTAAGTACCTGACCCATACACGTGTATATCAAGGAATGACCACCACATTAGTCTTCGAGAATCAAGTGAACTATTCGTATAACAGTTATCCGAAGCAACTCTTATGTACAACCCACATGCATAACAAGAACAGCCTGTAATATTCTTTTTCTTAGGTTTGCTATAAATAGTTTGCTAATCAGATCACACACACATATAAGGTCCAATCACAACTGTGGACACCTCGGCTTTTGAGTTCCCTTGGGAGCCTCGGTACACGGCGCGCTGGTCGCTGCCACACGCGGGAAGCTTCTATTATAGTCTCTCACAGCGAAACACTCACCCCATTAACCACTAAAAATTGCATTGTGGGAGGCAGCGCACCCACACATCGCCTTCACATCAGGGGGTAAACATCAATTAGTCATCGCTAACACACATATCGGGGGAAAGAAGGCGAAACGGTTGACACAGCACGACGCACACAGCGAGACTCACACGGACACGGGTTTTCTACCATGGCCTAGGAAGCAGAGGGCCACGGGGGACACGGGGGGGTGGGGGGCATTTCCAGGGGTGGTTTTATGACCCTGGTGGCAGCTTGACCCTTCTTCTGTACCTTGAACCTAAAAAAAACATACCTAAGATACATACAAGGCTTTCATAACTCTTTTGGGCATTTCCAGGGGTAGTTTTATGACCCAGGTGGCAGCTTGACCCTTCTTCTGTACCTTGAACCTAAAAAAAACATACCTAAGATACATACAAGGCTTTCATAACTCTTTTGGGCATTTCCAGGGGTAGTTTTATGACCCAGGTGGCAGCTTGACCCTTCTGCTATACCTTGAACCTAAGAAACACACATTTGACAAGGCTTTCATAGGTGTTTGGGGCATTTCCAGGGGTAGTTTTATGACCCTGGTGGCAGCTTGACCCTTCTTCTGTACCTTGAACCTAAGAAACACACATTTGACAAGGCTTTCATAGGTGTTTGGGGCATTTCCAGGGGTAGTTTTATGACCCTGGTGGCAGCCTGACCCTTCCTCTGTACCTTGAACCTAAGAAACATACAGTTGACAAGGCTTTCATAGGTGTTTTGGGCATTTCCAGTGGTAGTTTTATGACCCTGGTGGCAGCCTGACCCTTGAACCTAAATCAACACATTTGACAAGGCTTTCATAAGTGTTTGGGGCATTTCCAGTGGTAGTTTTATGACCCTGGTGGCAGCCTGACCCTTGAACCTAAAAAAAACACATTTGACAAGGCTTTCATAGGTGTTTGGGGCATTTCCTGGGGTAGTTTTATGACCCTTCTTCTGTACCGAGCCACTTCCATCTCTAGTTCTTTCCCTGCTCCCTAGACTAAAGTTCCAGCGGGTCTCGTGTGGGTCAACGATGGTGGTCACGTCTTAAACTAAACACCGTGAACTGAAGATAATGTTTGGAAATGACACAATCACTGCAGGGTCCCAAATACATTGATTTCCACTTGTGTAACTTGTTTTATAAGTACATTTTGGGGTTTTCTTGGTTTGTGGTGTATGGTGCCTCAGATCTGCTACCTACATCCCCTTTTGGTTAGATATTTTGCACTTTCCGCCACTTGAAAATCACGTATCTCGATCTGCCATTACTCGGAACCTCATCGTGTCGTAGCGCAGGCGTCTAGCAAATAAACCTCAGCTGTTATCTACTTTGGTTGGATATTTTGCAGTTTCCACCACTTGAAAATCACATATCTCGATCTGCCATGACTCAGGACCCTGCCGTGTCGTAGCTCAAGGAATCTAGCAACTAAACCTCAGCTATGATCTATGTGTCTACAGTGTTCCGACGGTCTAACTAAACATTTTTGGCATCAGGAAAAAGTGTAGGTTCACCTCACATACAAATCTTTCGCTAAGGTCAACGCGGACTTAGAAGAAGCTCGACAGTGATCAGAAGCGTCGGGGAGTTCATGGTGAGGTGGTAAATGTTGACTTATTGAACAGTATGGTGTGGCGAGACTCAGTGAAGCAGGATATTCATAGGTCTTTGGATATTTGAATCAAGGAAGCGGCTCTCTATCGCTCCTGTCAATACCTCTTCTTCTTCTTTTTCTTCACTAATAGTCTATCATCTGTCATTCATGGGGTTGGACTTGCAATGATCCTGACAATATTTCTCTTGTATAAACTGTATGGTGTCCGATTTCCTGATTAAAAATGTAAAGCTATGAACATAATCGCTCTACATTGCCCTATCATTTCTGTACATACTACCCTTGTGTAAGCTGTAATGCAAGTCTCTGTTGGACAATTTGATATCCTGATTAACCGTGTAGCAGTGACGGGCCAAATTTGTGCCATGATATAAACCCCCAAAACAGATGATGCATAAACTGATCACAAATGCTCGGATATATATTATGAAATGGTTTGTGTGAGTGATGATTTTTTCTCATTTTTCTCGCTTAAAGGGACCATTAGGAAACATGATCCCCGAAGCTACTGGGTTAAAATGTAAAATCTATGACCAGAATTGCTCTCCACTCCCCTGCCATTTCCATACATACTTCCCTTGTGTAAACTGAATGTACGTCTCTCTATGATGTGTGTTTCCCTGATCAAAATGTAAAATCTATGACCAAAATCGCTCTCCACTGCCCTACCATTTCCATACATATTTCCCTTGTATAACCTAATTGTACGTCTCTGTAAGAAGGTGTTGTTTGTTTCCCTGATCAAAGTGTAAAATCTATGACCAGAATCGCTCTCCACTGCCCTACCACTTCTATACATATTCCCTTGTGTAACCTATATGTACGTTGCTGTAAGGTGTTGTGTTTCCCTGATCAAAGTGTAAAATCTATGACCAGAATCGCTCTCCACTCCCATACCATTTCTATACATATTCCCTTGTGTAACCCATTTTATATACGTCGCTGTAAGGTGTCGTGTTTCCCTGATCAAAGTGTAAAAATTATGACCAGAATCGCTCTCCACTCCCCTACCATTTCTAAACATACTTCCCTTGTGTAATCTGCATGTACATCTCTGTAAGGTGTTGTTTGTTTCCCTGATCAAAATGTAAAAACTATGAACAGAATTCCTCGCCACCACACCATCCATCAAGTCAACACCTCTCTCTCTCTCTCCAAGGACTTCCGACACCTGAATGCTCTTTGAGCCACATATGTTAAACCCTTCGGAGCCTCAGTACATCTATGCAACAAGGCTCTCGTGGAAGATGTTGCGGTTTCCACTGTTGCTTTCATGATCTCTTTAGGTAGTTTTGCAAGGCTTCCGCAGTATAAACAGGAAAAACACTCAAGGTAACCCAACGTATCTTCTCTGCAGCCTTTTAAGAATTAGTCATATTATAAAACATTTCACCGCCCAAGAACACATATTTGACAAGGCTTTTGTAGGAGTTGTGGGCATTTTCAGGGGTAGTTTTATGACCCTGGTGGTAGTTTGACCCTTCTTCTGTACCGTGAACCTAAGAAACACACGTGACAAGGCTTTCGTATAAGTGGGGGGCATTTCTAGGGGTAGTTTTATGACTCTGGTGGTAGTTTGACCCTTCTTCTGTACTTTGAACCTAAGAAACACATAAATGGCTTTCGTAGGAGTTGTGGGCATTTCCAGGGGTAGTTTTATGACCCTGGTGGTAGTTTGACCCTTCTTCTGTACCTTGAACCTAAGAAGCACACAATTCACAAGGCTTTTGTAGGAGTTGTGGGCATTTCCAGGGGTAGTTTTATGACCCTGGTGGTAGTTTGACCCTTCTTCTGTACCGTGAACCCGAAGGAACACTCATTAGAACCTGACTGACCCCCTCTTTGACCTTTAGAAATAGTTGATGTGAGAAGCGAAGTGTCTTATACTTCCGACCTAAGTCATAACAAGACCCCAAAGCGTGATAATCCAAGCGTTTGTCTTACGTGTAGGGACATGTACATAGTTATTGCCTTCCCAAACGTAACACACACACACACACACACACACACACACACACACACACACACACACGTACGTAACTCCAGCACTCGGTCTGCCCTGAACAGCACAAAGCGATGAGGCCGTGACAAAGACCGAAGGGGATTTTTTCTTGCATCTCCAGACAAGCCGTGACCCGACCTGACCGGACCTGACCTGACCTATGGGGTGGGTAGGTTTGGAAGGGTGAACAGGCCCAACCAGACCTCCCTTAACCCCTACACACACACACACACACACACACACACACACACACTCGAGCAATGAGCACATGGGCACAGTTTTGTCTGGCTGACTAGTAACGGATAATTATATATGTTGATGGTCTATGTACATTTTTTACAGGGTATTGCATAATCGCAGTCACTATTTATGTATTCATGTATGTTCCTGCTCCTGTTGTGATCATTTTCCATTGGTTATTTCCTTCAGAAATATCGAATTTTGTAAGGACCCGAAACTAGTAAGCTTCTCGGATTCAACTTGTAAAGGGGCTATTACACTGGGCAAATTTTCCGTGGATCTTCAGTCAGACCACGATTTCCGCTGGCGTGGTTCTCACATTTCCGTGGTTTTCTGACGAAGGACGACGGTATTACTCACCATCATCAGCAGCAGCAATAACAAGAAACAAATGAGAACCACGCTAGCGGAAATCATGGTTTGACTAAAGATCACCGAACTAGCCCCATAAAACACCCAAGAAGAAAAAGAAGACTGAAGATCCACGAAAATTTTGCCCAGTGTAATAGCCCCTTAAAACACCCCTTAACCTGAACCTCCAAACACACGAGCCATCCCGAAAGATACGTTAGCACCAAGGGTAGTCGACAATGCGTGGCAGAGCTTTATAGTCACTCGTCAAAGTACTCCAGTGAACCTTTTATGTGGTAGTATCGGCGAGTCGTACAAAATGTGTCGTGTGTGTTTTCCGTTCATGCTCGTGGAGAGGCCAAGTTGTTTTAGCATTACAAAATCCAAGTTGTTTTAGTATTTTGAAGTCCATTGTTTTAGGATTTCAGAGTCCAGGTTATTTTTATCATTTCAAAATCCAAGTTGTTTTAGTATTTTGAAGTCCATTGTTTTAGGATTTCAGAGTCCAGGTTATTTTTATCATTTCAAAATCCAAGTTGTTTTAGGATTTCAAAGTCCAAGTTGTTTTAGTATTTTGAAGTCTTGTTTTAGTATTTTGAAGTCTGTTGTTTTAGGATTTCAGAGTCCAGGTTATTTTTAGCATTTCAAAATCCAAGTTGTTTTAGCATTTCAAAGTCCAGGTTTAGGGTCAATCTTTACATGGGTTCTACTTCTATTGTGGTCGAATTCCCTTCTCAGTAAACCACATCAATATCTTGGCTTGTCGAGAGTTCATTTTTTCACACGACAGACTTTCGCACGAGTATCCACAGTAGTGCTTGTCTTACGTTCTTTCAAACCTCATTAATCAAGGCAAGAGAACCCAAAACCAACAAAGTGCAAAGTTCCTGAAATACTGGTGTCAGCGGTGCACAGCCTGCGTCTAAACATAATAAATACTAATGTTTTGCTCAATAGGAACCAATTTTGAGCTTTGGCAACGGTTTGTGGTGACGGCCGGGATCATTTTCAGAGCTCCATCACGTCACTTCTTGGGTCATAGTCTTGTACATTTCATCGCCCAAGACACACATATTTAACAAGGCTTTCATGGGAGTTTTGGGCATTTCCAGGGGTAGTTTTATGACCCTGGTGATGGTTTGACCCTTCCTCTGTACCATGAGCCCAAAGAAACACTCATTAGACCTATATTCTTAAAAATTTCACCACCCAAGTATACACATATTTGACAAGGCTTTAATGGGAGTTGTGGGCATTTCCAGGGGTAGTTTTATGACCCTGGTAGTGGTTTGACCCTTCATCTGTACCATGAACCTAAAGAAACATCTATCTGACAAGGCTTTCGTAGGAGTTTTGGGCATTTCCAGGGGTAGTTTTATGACCCTAGTGGTAGTTTGACCCTTCTTCTGTACCATGAGCCTAAAGAAACACTCATTAGAATCCAATTGATCCACTTTTTAGCTTGTGGATATAGTTGATGAGAGAGGTGGAAGCATCTGTGAATATCGACCTATTTAACTTCTCCAGGCATAAGGGTCCCAATCTCTCCTAACCTCTCCTACACACCTACTTTTTACATCAAGAATATCATCTAGTATCCGTCATGCAATGGTTAAGAGCGGATGGTTTTATTAAAAATACCCTACATGGCAACAGAGCAGTAAAAGGAGAATGCTATATGAAGTTGCTCACTAGTAATGTTTTCTGCTGTCTAGTCTTTACATCACTTTTTCATTTATAGCTTGAAGTGATTGCTTGGGGAAAGGTTTTTAATAGTCCGCCATTCCTACTTATGTCAACCCTTAACCCATCCTCTGCAACTGGCATGGATTTGGCCTTCACTGGTAGCCTGGTAACATATACTCCCAGGTCTTTCTCTGCCTCTGTGGGGGATAGTGGAGTGTTTCCCATGTGGTATTGGTGTGCTGGATATACAGTCATATACCCTCCCATGGTGCATGACTTTACATTTTTCTTCACTGAATTGTAGCAGCCACTTTTTTTCAATTCCTGTAGCTTGGTGAGGTCTTCTTGTAGGAAATCCACAGTCAAGGGGTTCATGGGTTCAGTGCTAATCTATTTCTATTTCTAACACAGGAAGGGAACAGACTTAAACACAGGAAGGTAACGGGACTTAAAAATCATTCCCCAGTAACCACACACCACAGCAACGATCGGCAAGGCACACTTAGAACCCTTTCGGTCAAGCGTGTGAGTGTCTGTTAACTGCCACTCTCACGACACTCGACATGCCGCCCCGCCCACACCCTCACACTCAGAGCACCGACACACTGGCCGGCTCCTCGCAACACACCGCAGCGCAACACAACACAACACAACCTGCCCCTCCTTGCAATACTCATACAGCATCATAGTTATACTTCTAATGGTTGTTCCTCACCATGCAACACAACACAACCTGCCCCTCCTTGCAACACTCATACAGCATCATGGTTATACTTCTAATGGTTGTTCCTCACCATGCAACACAACACAACCTGCCCCTCCTTGCAACACTCATACAGCATCATGGTTATATTTCTAATGGTTGTTCCTCACCATGCAACGCAACACAACACAACCTGCCCCTCCTTGCAACACTCACACAGCATCTTGGTTGAATTTTATGGTTGTTCCTCCACACATAATGCCTGCCCTACACACACACACACACACACACAAACAAACACACACACAGCATTGTCAATAGAAATATATAGTAAATTTCTTCAATACAAGGAAATATATGAATGTTTTCAATCTACCTTCAGAGCAATTCTTCTGAAACAACAAGAGATTCATAATTATCAACAACAAAATCAGTCTCAATAATTACGTAGCAGAGATAAAATCGAAGAAAATAATTGTATAGCTCATAAACTTTTCCCATTACGCTACAAAACATGACATACTGAGAGAAAATTGACAGAAAATCAAAGAAAAATAATCGTAAGGCTCATAAAGTCTTCCCACTACGTTACGAAACATTAGAAATTGAGAGAAAATTGAAAGAAAATAGTCGTATAGCTAGTAAAGTCTTCCCATTACACTATGAAACATTAGAAATTGAAAGAAAATTGAAAGAAAATAGTCGTATAGCTAGTAAAGTCTTCCCATTACACTATGAAACATTAAAAATTGAGAGAAAATTGAAAGAAAATAGTCGTATAGCTAGTAAAGTCTTCCCATTACACTATGAAGCATTAGAAATTGAAAGAAAATTGAAGAGAATAATTGTATAACTTGTAAAATTTCCCCAATACGCTACGAAACCCAACATTACTAGCCCAACACAGCTCTACAGCAAGACAAAGGAGAGACGCCCCAACCCAAGACACATAATACCGACCACTACGTAATCACCTCTCCCATTATATAACTAAAAATACCCCCTACAACCTTACAATGAAACAGAGGCATGCAGGTCGCGATGCTTACACGCTAGACACAGGGCGAATTGTCGAAGTCTTGGCGTTGATGTCTTCAGTGATGTGGCAATGATGCTGTGCTGTCCCTGGAGATGTGATGAAGTGCGGTTGGTGATGTTCCACGCTCCACCTCTCTCCACCTCTCCACCACGAAATGCCATGAGAATTGTTATATAAAGCTTTTCGGCCTTCTTCTTTTCTTCTTCATCTTCTTTTTCTTCTTCTTCTTTTAATCTAATGTCCTTGTTTTCCCTAATATGGTTTGATGGGCCATGGGTCTCTTCCACTCTTAACAATCGCATACCCTCTCCTTGTTTTGGGTCCTACTGAGTAATTGTAAATCCTAAAGTCACACCTCTTGTAAGACATGGATGCTTCATATAACCTCTTGCCAATGGAATCTATAGGTCGGCCACAGCGGTGATTCTAGAGGGTTGTTTCTTTCCTTCTGCAGGTTAGGTGCTTTTGTCTTCTTCAGAGTGTCAGCGTTCAGTTTGACACCCACGCCTCCAGCCTACACATCTACATCTCTTCTCTCTCCCTTTTGGCACTTGGGTCGCTGGAAACATTGCAGCTTTTTACGTGGATTTGGCCTCCTGAAGTGTGTGTGTGTGGCAGCCCCTTTAGCTCTAAGTACCCTGGCAGAGCTTTAGATATACATGTTGATATCTCCTCTCCCTCCCTTGGCACATGAATTACTGTTGACACACTGAGAATAAGAGTTGTATTGCTAGAGTGTTCTGGTTAAGTGGTGACAGTCCTTGGAAATGACTGCTCCTGTTCTTGCACTGTATCATATCTCTCACCCTTGACCTCATTCCGTGCTACAGTCAGCCTCAAGTAACCTCAAACGACCTTTCAACGAGTGTATAGGATGTCTATTGGGGGCGCTCATATCTCTCACCCTTGACCTCATTCCGTG
Organism: Eriocheir sinensis; assembly: GCF_024679095.1. NCBI lineage: Eukaryota > Metazoa > Arthropoda > Malacostraca > Decapoda > Varunidae > Eriocheir > Eriocheir sinensis. The sequence goes on from NC_066519.1 coordinate 12,773,188, forward strand.
TTATAGTCAACCTCAAGTAACCTCAAACGACCTCACAAATGACCTTTCAATGAGCGTATAGGATGTCCGTTGGGGGCGCTCCTCCTGTTACCTAATCGGGTAGGGTCATTCCTGTACCGTGTCCGCTGGTAACACTGAGCGGAGGATGAGTGAAGCCGGCCGTGGCGATCTGGGTGACGATTTCGCCTGTAACTTCCCATCCGCTGCCTCCTCCTCCTCCTCAATCACCCCGTTCTCCTCCTGCACGGCCGACCCATTCAGCTTGTGGCCCATTTCCTCCACTAAACCCATGCCTTCGACCCCTTCCTTCACCTCCACCATGTCCACTTTAGGCTCGGTTTTGTCGGAGTCAGTGCGGATATGTGTCAGAGTGTAGAGGTTGCCCATAAACATGTACTGCTCCTTAACCGCCTCATCTGGGATGCGGCCGGGCTCCTCCTCCTCTTCCTCCTCCTCGTCGTCCTCTGTGATGTCGCCTGAGCCTCCAGTGTCTTCTTCAGGGAGTCTGTGGATGGCGGGAAGGATGCTGAGGTTAGGATGCAGACTATTGTATATTTTTTCAGTCTCTTTTTTATAGTATACATTCACATTCCACACTTAAGTTGACCTCTCTTTTGGCCGCTCATTACTTTTGTCTTTGTGGGAACAGCGATTAGTGGGCTTTTTTTTTTTTTTTTACACCTTTTTTTGTTGCCCTTGAACTGTTTCTTTAGCTGTAAAAAAAAAAAAAATCACCTTCATCAACAAACCGTCAGGGTCATTTTTTTCTACTTATCAGAAACTCGAAAAACAAACTCGTATATTCCAGTCTGTTTGTGATTGAGGGGCAGAGAAGCCAAGAAGGTGAATTTTAGAAGTACGTAAATATAAAAAAATAATGAGTAAACGAGACAGGTAAAATGCTTCTTCAGGTTTAAATACACATACAAAAGAGTTGCAGGTGATTGAAGCAATGTGCAAAGTGAACAACCTCAGTATAATTGTGGTGGTGGTGATGGGGGTGTTGGTGTTGGTGGTGGAGGTGGGGGTGGTGATGGAGGTGGTGTTGGTAGTGTGGTGGGTGGGTGGGGGTTGTGTTGGGGTGGTGATGGTGGTGGTGGGGGTGTTGATGGTTGTGGGGTGGGGGTGGTGGGGTTGGGTGTGGGGATGGTGGTGGTAGTGATGGGGGTAGTGTTGGTAACGGGGGTGGTCGGGGTGGGTGTGGGGATGGTGGGGTGGTGATGGGGGTAGTGTTGGTAACGGGGGTGGTCGGGGTGGGTGTGGGGATGGTGGTGGTAGTGATGGGGGTAGTGTTGGTAACGGGGGTGGTCGGGGTGGGTGTGGTGATGGTGGGGTGGTGATGGGGGTAGTGTTGGTAACGGGGGTGGTCGGGGTGGGTGTGGGGATGGTGGGGTGGTGATGGGGGTAGTGTTGGTAACGGGGGTGGTCGGGGTGGGTGTGGGGATGGTGGGGTGGTGATGGGGGTAGTGTTGGTAATGGTGCTGGTGGTGATAGGGGTGGTGGTGGTGATGGGGGTGAAAGACTACACATACACACACACACACACACACACGTACATAAGTGAGAGGTGACACACACACACACACACACACACACACAGGAGGGTTACTCACAACACAGAACCCGCGAGGAATCCTGAAATGGTAAAGTCTGTGAGTATAAAAGATGCAAGGATGGGAGAGGAAGGGAGAAGAGAACATAAGAAAAGAAAGGAGGTAAAGAGAAAAAAAAAAAAAGGTAGAGCAAGGGAATTGATAGGAAGTATTAGCTAAGGAGAAGAGAAAAAATTGTTAGTAAGTATTAGGTTAGGTTAGGTTAGGTTAGGGAATTATTAGTAAGAAGAGAAAAATTGTTAGTAAGTATTAGGTTAGGTTAGGTTAGGTTAGGGAATTATTAGTAAGAAGAGAAAAATTGTTAGTAAGTATTAGGTTAGGTTAGGTTAGGTTAGGGAATTATTAGTAAGAAGAGAAAAATTGTTAGTAAGTATTAGGTTAGGTTAGGTTAGGTTAGGTTAGGTTAGGTTAGGGAATTATTAGTAAGGAGAAGAGAAAAATTGTTAGTAAGTATTAGGTTAGGTTAGTTTAGGTTAGGGAATTATTAGTAAGTAGGAGGATTAGTAAGAGAAAAATTGTTAGTATTAGGTTAGGTTAGGTAAGGTTGATTTAGGTTAGGTAAGGTTAGGTAAGGTTGGGCACAGTTAAGTTAGGTTAGGTAAGATAAGGTTAGGTGTACATGATCATGTGTGTGTGTGTGTGTGTGTGTGTGTGTGTAGTAGTAGTAGTAGTAGTAGTAGTAATAGTAGTAGGAGTAGGAGTAGTAGTAGCTGAGAAGAGCAGAATTGTTAGTAAGTATTAGGAAAGATATATTTAGCACTGGGGTTCACACACACACACCTGAAAAAGGATATACGAAATGCAATAACTATGATCTACCAGAGAATGAAGTAGTAGTAGTAGTAGTAGCAGTAGTAGTAGTAGTAGTAGTAGCAGTAGTAGTAGTAGTAGTAGTAGTAGTAGTAGTAGTAGTAGTAGTAGTAGTAGTAGTAGTAGTAGTAGTAGTAGTAGTAGTAGTAGTAGTAGTAGTAGTAGTAGTAGTAGTAGTAGTAGTAGTAGTAGTAGTAGTAGTAGTAGTAGTAGTAGTAGTAGTAGTAGTAGTAGTAGTAGTAGTAGTAGGAAGAGGCAGAGGAGAAAAAATTAACGAGAAGTAGGACGAAATACCAAGGGATAAATGTTGCTACCACTCTAAGAAGCAGTAAGTAGAGGGCTTCTTTTTTTTTCATTATTGTTTCTTTTTTTTTTACGCCCTTGCACTGTCTCCTCTGCCGTAAAAAAAAAAAAAAAAAACTGCCTTACCTGACGGGCGTGTCGTTGGCGGGCGTGGCAGGCTGGCTCGTAATGGTGCTGCCCCACTGCTGCGTGCTCTGACGGAAGCGGCGTCGGCGGTCGACCTCCTCCGTCTCTGAGTCATAGTCCGGACCCTGAAACACGTGGGGGGGACCTTGTAACACTAGGAACACATCTCGCAACACACCCTGAGACCTAACAACCCTTCTATCTCTTACTGCTGTAGCGCTATGCCTATAATCGTAACTATACAAGACTTGAAAAACCTCTTGCAACACGTGGGGGGGACCCTGTAACACTAGGAACACGTCTCGCAACACACCCTGAGACCTAACAACACATATCTCTTACTGCTGTAGCGCTAAGCCTATAATCGCAACTATACAAGACTTGAAAAACCTCTTGCAACACGTGGGGGGGACCCTGTAACACTTGGAACACAGCTTGAAACACACCCTGAGACCTAACAACACTTCTATCTCTTACTGCTGTAGCGCTAAGCCTATAATCGTAACTATACAAGACTTGAAAAACCTCTTGCAACACGTGGGGGGGACCCTGTAACACTAGGAACACATCTCGCAACACACCCTGAGACCTAACAACCCTTCTATCTCTTACTGCTGTAGCGCTAAGCCTATAATCGTAACTATACAAGACTTGAAAAACCTCTTGCAACACGTGGGGGGGACCCTGTAACACTAGGAACACAACTCGCAACACACCCTGAGACCTAACAACACTTATATATCTCTTACTGCTGTAGCGCTAAGCCTATAATCGTAACTATACAAGACTAGAAAAACCTCTTGCAACACGTGGGGGGACCCTGTAACACTTGGAACACAGCTTGAAACACACCCTGAGACCTAACAACACTTATATATCTCTTAATGCTGTAGCGCTAGGCCTATAATCGTAACTATACAAGACTTGAAAAACCTATTGCAACACGTGGGGGGACCCTGTAACACTAGGAACACATCTCGCAACACACCCTGAGACCTAACAACACTTATACATCTCTTACTGCTGTAGCGCTAAGCCTATAATCGTAACTATACAAGACTTGAAAAACCTCTTGCAACACGTGGGGGGGACCCTGTAACACTAGGAACACATCTCGCAACACACCCTGAGACCTAACAACACTTATATATCTCTTACTGCTGTAGCGCTAGGCCTATAATCGTAACTATACAAGACTTGAAAAACCTATTGCAACACGTGGGGGAACCCTGTAACACTTGGAACACATCTTGCAACACACCCTGAGACCTAACAACACTTATATATCTCTTACTGCTGTAGCGCTAAGCCTATAATCGTAGCTATACAAGACTTGAAAAACCTCTTGCAACACGTGGGGGGGACCCTGTAACACTTGGAACACAGCTTGAAACACACCCTGAGACCTAACAACACTTATATCTCTTACTGCTGTAGCGCTAAGCCTATAATCGCAACTATACAAGACTTGAAAAACCTCTTGCAACACGTGGGGGGACCCTGTAACACTTGGAACACAGCTTGAAACACACCCTGAGACCTAACAACACTTATATATCTCTTACTGTTGTAGCGCTAGGCCTATAATCGTAACTATACAAGACTTGAAAAACCTATTGCAACACGTGGGGGGACCCTGTAACACTAGGAACACATCTCGCAACACACCCTGAGACCTAACAACACTTATACATCTCTTACTGCTGTAGCGCTAAGCCTATAATCGTAACTATACAAGACTTGAAAAACCTCTTGCAACACGTGGGGGGACCCTGTAACACTTGGAACACAGCTTGAAACACACCCTGAGACCTAACAACACATATCTCTTACTGCTGTAGCGCTAGGCCTAATCGCAACTTTGAAAGACTTGAAAAACCTAGCTCTTGCAACACACCCTAACATCTAACAACCCTTTCAAGTTCTTTCCCATACCGTTGAAGCGCTAACCCTATTCGCAACACTATGGCAAAACCTGGGGGAGCTTGTAACACTACCAACTACATACTCTTTTTTTTTTTTTTTTTTTACAACAAAGGAGGCAGCTCAAGGGCACACAAAAAAAGAAAACAATAATAAAAAAAAAGCCCGCTACTCGCTGCTCCTAAAGTAAAACAAAAGAGGTGGCCGAAAGGAAGCTCAAATACACACTGTAACACTCGGAAAAAAACTTTTGTAACACCCTCTCACACTACCAGCAACATACTTTGACACCTACCAACTATGTGCTAGACTCGCAACACACTGTAACTTATGGAAAACATCTTGGAATAGCTACACTTACAGACACATATTTCCACTACTACTACTACTACTACTACTACTACTCACGTTTTCAATCTTCTCGTCCAGCATCAGGAAGAAGTCTTGTTGGCTCTCCGATATTTTCCTGGAAGTGAAAAAAACACAGTAAATAGAAATGAATGGAGAATTATATATGATTCTCCCTCCTACCTTCCCTCCCTTCCCTCCTTCCTCCCTTCTTTTCCTCCTTCCTTCCCTCCTACCTCCTAGCCTCCCCCTTCTTCCTCCTGTCCCTTACTTCCCCTCCTTCTCTCTCTTCCTCCTCCCTCTCTCCTCTCCCTCTAAAAAAATACTCTAAAATAAAAACAAGGGAAACCTCACAAACACAGAGAGAGAGAGAGAGAGAGAGAGAGAGAGAGGAGGAGACGCTCTCTCTCTCTCTCTCTCTCTCTCTCTCTCTCTCTCTCTCTCTCTCTCTCTCTCTCTCTCTCTCTCTCTCTCTCTCTCTCTCTCTCTCTCTCTTTTATTGCAGTCCAAGAATAGCTAACTCTCTCTCTCTCTCTCTCTCTCTCTCTCTCTCTCTCTCTCTCTCTCTCTCTCTCTCTCTCATCGACACCAATAACAATAACAATACAATGGACGAGGACACACTACTAATAGACACAATGCAAAGGACACGAAGGAAAGGCAAAGCGCGTGGCCTCCGTGCTCAACTCCGCAACAGGACAAAAAGGTAGAGAGAGGGAGAGGGAGGGAGAGAGCGAGCAGGAAGAAAGAACGACAGCTCAATAAAAAAATAAATATAAACTAAATAAAAACAATAATAAAACTCGTCACACTTAACAATGACGGCAAAATAAATAAATAAATGAATAAAAATCTACATAAACGAAAATAAAAATGAATGGACCCAATCTTACCAAAGGAGGATTCATTATGAGGGTATAAGGGACATTAGTATAAGGGGTATAAGGGAACGAGATAAGGGATAAGGTGTCAGGGGGACTTATATATTCTATGAGGTGAACATGAGGTACAGAAAGACGAGTATAAGGTATTGGAACATAAGTATAAGGTATCAGGGTACAATTATAAGGGATTGGAAGACAGTGTAAGGGATCTGGGCGTAAGACAAGATATCAGAGGACAGAAAGACGAGTATAAGGTATCAGGGTACGAGTATAAGGAATTGGGAGACAGTGTAAGGGATCGGAGCGTAAGACAGGGTATCAGAGGACAGAGAGACGAGTATAAGGTATTGGAACATAAGTATAAGGTATCAGGGTACGAGTATAAGGAATTGGGAAACTGAAAGGGATCAGAGGACAAATATAAGGTACCAGGGTATAGGATAAGGTACCAGGGCATAAGTATAAGGTATCAGGGTACGAGTATAAGGAATTGGGAAACTGTAAGGGATCAGAGCGTAAGACAAGATATTAGAGGACGAATATAAGGTACCAGGGTATAGGATAAGGTACCAGGGCACAAGTATAAGGTCTGGGGGGGTCGGTATAAGGGATGAGGTTCGTATATTCACCCCAGTCTCGCGTTTTTCGGAGGCGCACTGCACAGGATAAACACAAACAGGAATTAGAGGTCAGGTCAATATGAAGTATGAGGTCAAAGTATGAGGTGTATAATTGGCTCAGGTTTAAGGTGAAGAGTATGTGGGTGCGAAACAACATAGATAATAGGGATAATAACGAATCAAAAGTGTACAAAATATGTGTTAATTAAGGAATACTGGTTAAATATTGCCGGAATTTAAGAGGTTATGGGGTTGTGTGGGCGTTAAACAGTAGGAAAAACATAACTCTTGATAATGATATAGAAGTGGATTCAAAAGTGAAGCATATGGAGAGATAGATAAATAGAGATAAACAGATAGATATAGATAGATTGGCAAGTAGGTACAAAAAGCAGATTAAGATGAAAAAAAAGGTCTCAGGTTAATGTATGATGTATGTGTGGGCGCAGAACACTAAGAAAACATAACTCTTGATAATGATGCATATAGATAGATAGATAGAGATAAAGATAGACAGATATAGGTAGATAGATTTGCAAGTAGGTACAAAAAGCAGATTAAGATGAAAAAAAAGGTCTTAGGTTAATGTTTGATGTATGTGTGGGCGCAGAACACTAAGAAAACATAACTCTTGATAATGATGCATATAGATAGATAGATAAAGATAAAGATAGATAGATATAGGTAGATAGATTGGCAAGTCGGTACAAAAGGCAGATTATGATGAAAAAAAAGGTCACGGATTTAAAAGTGATGCATATAGATAAATAGAGATAAACAGATAGATATATATAGATAGATAGACAGATTGGCAAGTCGGTACAAAATTCAGATTATGATAAAAAAAAAGTCTTAGGATAATGTATAATGTATGATAAGGTTTGTTAGTGAAAAAGAATATACGGAACTTAATAAATTATAATAAGGGAGTACAGGAATGTGTAATATAACATAACGCAAAGAATATTAAATGACCTCCCAGTGTACATATTGGTGCCATGGAGGAAGAATTGGTGGAGTCGACACGGCCCGCTGATCCCATTCATTGAGGTGAAGCCGACGAACTGTCAAATTTACGGCCAAGAGATCGGGGTGGGCAAGCCTGGCCGAGCCCATTAACTCCTTGAATACGAATTTCTTACAGTCAGACTTCACCAAGCTACAGGAATGGAACAAAAAGTGGCTGGTACAATTCAATGAAGAAAAATGTAAAGTCCTGCACCTTGGGAGGGGATATCCAGCACACCAATACCACATGGGAAACACTCCACTATCCACCACAGAGGCAGTGAAAGACCTGGGACTATATGTTACCAGGCTACCAGTGAAGGCCAAATCCGTGCCAATCGCAGCGGGCGGATTAAAGGAGGGAGCCTGACCTGACAACACCTGACAACACCTGGCCGTAAAAATGACAGCTCGGGCGGATTCACTTAATTGGGGTGATGTCGACTCCACCAATTCTACCTCCATGTTTGGTGCAGAAGAACATAAAATAAACAAATAGTTAATAAGACGCTACAAGAATAGTGCAATACGTTATGAAAGGTGGGAATCTCAGCAAGGAATAGAGGGAGAGAGGAATCAACACTACTCACGCCTGGGCTAGCAACGGTCCCCCCGCGCCCAGGGCCACCAGCTTGTTGCTCAGCTGCTGCTTGCGAGACCCGCTGCCGCCGCCGCCGCTGCTGGTGGAGTCCCCGTCGCTGTCACACTCCGAGTCGCCCTCAGCTGGAAGAACCGAGAAGAGGCCGTGAGGGCTTGGGAAGGGGAGTGAGGAGAGGAAGGAGAGTTAGATAATGGGTCTTATTTTAAAGCACTTCGTCGCCCAAGTCCAAGGCTTTCGTATGAGTTGAGGGCATTTCCATTAGAGTTTCATGGCCCTGGTGGTAGTCTGACCTTTCCTCCGTAGCATGAGCCTAAAGAAACACTCATTACCACCCGATTCATCCCTTCATGGGTCGTATTTTAAAGCATTTCGCCGCCCAAGTTTACATATTTGACAAGGTTTTCGTATGAGTTGTGGGCATTTCCAGTAGTTTCATGACCCTGGTGGTAGTTTGACCCTTCCTCCGTAGCATGAGCCTAAAGAAACACTCATCAGAAACCGATTCATCCCTTTTTTGACCTTTAGAAATGATTGATGTGAGAAGCGAGTTTCTTATAATACCGTCCAATGTGTTAAGAGAGTGAGTGAGGGATGAGAAGCTGGTAAAGACTCAAAATAACATCAAGAAAGAAGAAAGAGAAGTTAAGAAATGTGGGAAGGGAAGAGTAAGGGGAAGAAGGAGAGTTAGATAATGTGTTAAGAGAGTGAACGAGAGATTTGAAGGTGATGAAGAGCTACAGAACGTGAAGAGAGGAGGGAGAAAGATAAGTTGAGAAATGTGGGAAGGGAAGAGAAAGGAGAGGAAAGGGGAAGAGAGTGAACGAGAGATTTGAAGTTGATGAAGAGCTACAGAACGTGAAGAGAAGGGGGACAAAGAGGAGTTAGGAAATATGGAAGGGGAAGAGAAAGGGGATAAATCATAGAAAGAGAAGGAGAATAAAATAGAACGGAGGATGCAGGAGAGAAAGAGAGTTAGATTACACGTTAAGAGGATTAGCAAGGAGTTAGAAAATAATTAAATCGCGTAAAGAGAGAATAAAGATTTAAGAGGTGTGGAAAGAGAGGAAGAATAAATAGTGCAATGAGAGGAAGAGAAGAGAGAGACAGAAAGGATGAAAGAGGGAGATAGGAGAGAGGAAGAGAGGAGCTTAGAAGGAAGAGAGGAAGGATAGAGAAATGAAATGAAGAGAACAGAGAGAGAGAGGATGAAAGAGGGAGATAGGAGAGAGGAAGAGAGGAAGGAGAGTGAAATGAAATGAAGAGAACAGAGAGAGAGAGGATGAAAGAGGGAGATAGGAGAGAGGAAGAGAGGAAGGATAGCGCAATGAAAGGAAGAGAAGAGAGAGAGAGAGAGAGGATGAAAGAGGGAGATAGGAGAGAGGAAGAGAGGAGCTTAGAAGGAAGAGAGGAAGGATAGAGAAATGAAATGAAGAGAAGAGAGAGAGAGAGGATGAAAGAGGGAGATAGGAGAGAGGAAGAGAGGAGCTTAGAAGGAAGAGAGGAAGGATAGAGAAATGAAATGAAGAGAAGAGAGAGAGAGGATGAAAGAGGGAGATAGGAGAGAGGAAGAGAGGAGCTTAGAAGGAAGAGAGGAAGGATAGAGAAATGAAATGAAGAGAACAGAGAGAGAGAGGGTGAAAGAGGAGATAGGAGAGAGGAGCTTAGAAGGAAGAGAGGAAGGATAGAGAAATGAAATGAAGAGAACAGAGAGAGAGAGGGTGAAAGAGGGAGATAGGAGAGAGGAAGAGAGGAAGGATAGCGCAATGAAAGGAAGAGAAGAGAGAGAGAGGATGAAAGAGGGAGATAGG
>NC_066519.1:12785731-12790731 GCF_024679095.1 Eriocheir sinensis
TCCATTCTTATCTTCCCCTCCTCCTCCTCCTCCTCCTCCTCCTCTCTCTCTCTCTCTCTCTCTCTCTCTCTCTCTCTCTCTCTCTCTCTCTCTCTCTCTCTCTCTCTCTCTCTCTCTCTCTCTCTCTCTCTCTCTCTCTCTCTAAAGACCCTCCCCAGCTTCCTCCTCCTCCTCTTCCTCTCCACTTCACCGCCTACTTTCCTTCCTCTTCCTCCTCCTCAAAGACTCTTAAGAAGGAGGAGGAGGAGGAGGAGGTGACAAACAAGTTACTGATAAATGTACAACTCTTGCAGTCTCTTTCAACATTGTTCTAACCTCTCCCTTCCCTTCGCTTCCCTTCCCTTCCCTTCCCTTCCCTTTCCTTTCCTTCGATTCCATTCGCTATCAAACTCCCTTCATCCCTTCAGTTCCTTTCATTCACCTTATTTAAGCCGTTTGTCTATTTATAAACTAATGTATTATGTTGGGTTTGATAAGTTTATGATACGTTAGGAAGGGTTAGGATAGGTTAGATTAGGTTAGGATAGTTTAGGTTAGGATAGGTTAGGTTAGGTTAAGTAATGACAGATCAGGTTAAGTTAGGTTAGGTCAGGTTAGGCTAGGTTAGGATAGGTTAGATTAGGTATAGATAGTTTAGGTTAGGATAGGTTAGGATAGGATAGGTTAGGTAATGATAGATCAGGTTAAGTTAGGTTAGGTCAGGTTAGTTTAGGTTAGGTCAGGTCAGCTCAGGTCAGGTTAGGTCAAGTTATGTTATAAAATGCTAGATCAGGTTAGGTTAGAATAGGTTAGTATTAGATTATCTTAAGGTAGATCAGATTAGTATAGGTTATATTAGGTCTGGTCTGGTTTAGTCAGGTCAGGTTAGGTCAGGTCAGTTCAGAACTACAAGGCTACTTTCTGTACTCACCGTTCTTCTTTTTCTTCTATAGACAAGTTAGGTCAGGTCAGGTCAGGTCAGTTCAGGTCAAAATAACAGTTCAAGGGTCCATGTACTCATCGTTTTTCTTGTTCTTTCTAAAGACAAGTTAGATCAGGTCAGGTCAGGTCAGGTTAGCACTCAAGGGTCATGTACTCACCGTTCTTCTCGTTCTTTCTATAGACAAGTTAGGTCAGGTCAGGTTAGGTCAGGTCAGGTCAGGTCACCACTCAAGGGCCCATGTACTCACCGTTCTTCTTGTTCTTTCTATAGACAAGTTAGGTTATGTCAGGTCAGGTCAGGTCAGTTCAGGACGATAACAATTCAGGAGTCCATGTACTCACCGTTCCTTTTGTTCTTTCAATAGACAAGTTAGGTCAGTTCAGGTCAGGTCAGGTCAGGTCAAGATAACAATTCAAGGGCCCATGTACTCACCGTTCCTTTTGTTCTTTCAATAGACAAGTTAGGTCAGTTCAGGTCAGGTCAGGTCAGGTCAGGTCAGGTCAGGTCAGGTCAAGATAACAATTCAAGGGCCCATGTACTCACCGTTCCTTTTGTTCTTTCAATAGACAAGTTAGGTCAGTTCAGGTCAGGTCAGGTCAGGTCAGGTCAGGTCAGGTCAGGTCAGGTCAGGTCAAGATAACAATTCAAGGGCCCATGTTCTTTCTATAGACAAGTTAGGTCAGTTTAGGTCAGGTCAGTTCAGGTCAGGTCAGGTCAGGTCAAGATAACAATTCAAGGGCCCATGTACTCACCGTTCCTTTTGTTCTTTCAATAGACAAGTTAGGTCAGTTCAGTTCAGGTCAGTTCAGGTCAGGTCAGGTCAGGTCAAGATAACAATTCAAGGGCCCATGTACTCACCGTTCCTTTTGTTCTTTCAATAGACAAGTTAGGTCAGTTTAGGTCAGGTCAGTTCAGGTCAGGTCAGGTCAGGTCAGGTCAAGATAACAATTCAAGGGCCCATGTACTCACCGTTCCTTTTGTTCTTTCAATAGACAAGTTAGGTCAGTTCAGGTCAGGTCAGGTCAGGTCAGGTCAGGTCAGGTCAGGTCAAGATAACAATTCAAGGGCCCATGTACTCACCGTTCTTCTTGTTCTTCTTCGGACTGTCGCTCCCGAGACTGCTTCGTCCACATCCCATGGCGAGCACCCAACCATCGTTCTGCGCCCCGACTCCTCCTCCTCCTCCTCAGGGCGTCTTCCTCCTCCTCCGCCTCCTCCTCCTCCTCCTCGTCCGGGCGTCTTCCTACTCCTCCTCCTCTTCCACCGGCGTCTCCCTGTGCTTACTCCCTGGTCTGTTCTTCACGCCATTTTGCTCCCTGACTTATAAGGGTGAGAACGGGAAGGGAGAAGGGAGAGGAGGAAGATGAGGGAGAGAATGGGAAGGAGGAAAGCAGGGTGAAGAGGAAGGGAGGATGAGGGAGATGATGGGAAGAGGAAGGGAGAAAGTTAGGGAGAGAATGAGGGAGGATATGAAGGAAGAGGGAGAGGAAGAATGAGGGAGAGAATGAAGTTAAAGATAAGGGAGAAGGGAGAGGAAGAGAAGGAGGAAGGGAGAGAAAGGAGAGGGAGAGGACGTTTGAGGGAAAGGAAGGGAAGGGTGAAGGGAGGATATGGAAGGGGAGTATGTTAAGGGAGAATATGAGAAAAGGGAGAAGGGTGAGATTTTCTTCTTCTTCTTCTTCTTCTTCTTCTTCTTCTTCTTCTTCTTCTTCTTTTTTTTCTTCTTCTTCTTTTTCTTCTCTTCTTCTTGTTTGCTCTCTCTCTCTCTCTCTCTCTCTCTCTCTCTCTCTCTCTCTCTCTCTCTCTCTCTCAAGTGGCTAAGTGTGTTGAGTCGACGGGTTTTTCAAAAGGCACTCTCTCTCTCTCTCTCTCTCTCTCTCTCTCTCTCTCTCTCTCTCTCTCTCTCTCTCTCTCTCTCTCTGTTTTTCTTCTTTTTTTATCTCGTCTTCGTTAGTTGAGTATTTTTCTTCCTGTCTTTTATTTATTTTTTTTTTCTTCTTTTTCTTCTTTTTCTTCCTTTTATTTTGTCTTCTTCGTCTTCGTTATCTTAATTTTTCCGTTCTCTTTTCTCTTTCTCTTGAAGTTACTCTTTCTTTCTTTCTTTCTTTCTTCTTCTTCTTTAACTAATTTTTTCGTCTTCTCTTACTTCTTTTCTTCTTCAAATTTGTGTTCTTTTTCTTCTTTTTTATTAGCGTTTTCTTCCTTTCTCTTCTTCGTCTTCCTCTTCTATCGATAACAATCTCTTTTTCTTCTTTTCTTCACTAATGTATCTATTTTCTTCTATTTCTATTATCTATCCTTTCTTCTCTTCCTATTCTTCTCTTTTCTCCTCTTTCTATCTCTTCTTCTTTCTCTCCTCTCCCTTCTATCACGTTCCTCCTTCACTTCCTCCTCCTCCAACAGTCCCTTCACCACCTCCTTCTCCTTCCTCGTCCTCCACCTCAGCGATCCTCCTCCTCCCCGCCGAAGCCACGCCCTTTGAAGGCTACATGGCTCGTCCTTCTGCCCTCCGACGGTGTCCCTACGGAGTCAGTGCTCTGTGGAGGAAGAGAAAGAGGACGTTAGAATCACTGGTGGAGGAAGAAGATGAAGAGAGGAGAGCTTAAAGTTAATCATGGAGGAGGAAGAGAGGAGAGAGAAATGCTTAGAAACAGTGGTGGAGGAAGAGAAGACAAGGGAAGACAAGAGAAGACAAGGGAAGACAAGAGAAGACAAGAGAAGAAAGGAGAAGAGAAGACCAGGGAAGAAAAGGGAAGACAAGAGAAGACAAGAGAAGAGCATAAATTAACTCGTAGAAGAAGAGAAGAAAGAAGAGCTTACAGTTACTGGTGCATGGAGAGAGAGAAATAATACAAGCTTAGAATCACTCGTAGAAAAAGAGCAGGGATTAGAATCACTCGTGCGGGAAGACAAGGGTTTAGGATCACTCGTAGAGAAAGAGAAGGGCTTAGAACCACTCGTAGGTAAGCAGAGGAAGGCTTAGAATCATTCGTACAGAAAGAGAAGGGCTTAGAATCACTCGTACAGGAAGAGAAGGGCTTAGAATCACTCGTACAGGAAGAGAAGGGCTTAGAATCACTCGTAGGTAAGCAGAGGAAGGATTAGAATCACTCGTGCAGGAAAAGAAGCGTTTAGGATCACTCGTAGAGGAAGAGAATGGTTTAGAATCACTCGTATGTAAGCAGAGGAAGGCTTAGAATCACTCGTAGAGGAAGAGAAGGGCTTAGAATTACTCGTACAGAAAGAGAAGGGCTTATAATCACTCGTACAGAAAGAGAAGGGCTTAGAATCACTCGTACAGGAGGAGAAGGGTTTAGGATCACTCGTAGAGGAAGAGAAGGGCTTAGAATCACTCGTACAGGAAGAGAAGGGTTTAGGATCACTCGTACAGGAAGAGAAGGGCTTAGAATCACTCGTACAGGAAGAGAAGGGCTTAGAATCACTCGTACAGGAAGAGAAGGGTTTAAGATCACTCGTAGAGGAAGAAAAGGACTTAGAATCACTCGAACAGGAAAAGAAGTGCTTAGAATCACTCGTGGTAGAAATGCAGACAAAGGAATAAAGACAAAGACAGAGATAAGAGATAAAGAATGAGAGACAAAGAAATGAATAGATATTATGATTATTAGGGGGCAAATTTACATACAGGAAATAATAATAATAATAATAATAATAATAATAATAATAATAATAATAATAATAATAATAATAATAATAATAATAATGATTGATTGTATAAGAAAACAGTTAGTGAATAGATAGCATAATAGATAAAGTATAATATATGTTTTAATTATGGTAGAAATCTATATTAAGAAAGAATAATGATAGAGATAGATATATAGATAGATAGATAAAGAGAGGGCACAGTGCCAAACTGACGTCACTAACCAGACTCCACTTCCTATCCCGCCCACGCCCCTTCTCTCTCTCTCTCTCTCTCTCTCTCTCTCTCTCTCTGGCCCTCTCTTTCTTTCTTCCTTCTTTCCTCCCTTTTTTTCTCTCCATCTCTCCCCTTTCCTATTTTTTCTCTCTCTCTTCCTAACTTTCCTTTCTTCTCTCCCTCCCCTTTTTTTTC
>NC_066519.1:12795731-12798231 GCF_024679095.1 Eriocheir sinensis
CATTAACACAAACTCAATATTATTCCCAGTCATAAAAAATGCTTCTTATCCTCGTACCATAAGTTTTAACACTAACATTAACACAAACTCAATATTATTCCCAGTCATAAAAAAACGCTTCTTATCCTCGTACCATAAGTTTTAACATTAACATCAACACAAACTCAATATTATTCCCAGTCATAAAAAACGCTTCTTATCCTCGTACTATAAGTTTTAACATTAACATTAACACAAACTCAATATTATTCCCAAAGTCATAAAAAAACGCTTCTTATCCTCGTACCATAAGTTTTAACACTAACATTAACACAAACTCAATATTATTCCCAGTCATAAAAAACGCTTCTTATCCTCGTACTATAAGTTTTAACATTAACATTAACACAAACTCAATATTATTCCCAAAGTCATAAAAAAACGCTTCTTATCCTCGTACCATAAGTTTTAACACTAACATTAACACAAACTCAATATTATTCCCAAAGTCATAAAAAATGCTTCTTATCCTCGTACATAAGTTTTAACATTAACATCAACACAAACTCAATATTATTCCCAAAGTCATAAAAAATGCTTCTTATTCACGTATTATAATTTTTTTTTTTAGATTTCTCACTCACAAAAAAATATCTGGTAATTCTTCTCTTTTTATACAAACTTCATTTCATTATAATTCATTACTTCCTTCCTTCCCTTCTCTCCTCTTCCTCCTCTTCTTCCTCTTCATTATCTTCTCTCTTTTCCATATTTTCGTTTCGTCATTCCCCATTCATAAAAATATCGATAGTAATTCTTTTTTTTTCTTTCTATATACTTCGTTTTCCCATTCTTCTTCTCTACTTTCGTTTATTTATTTTGTTATTTCTCATTCACTAAAAATATATATAGTAGTAATTTTCCTTCATTTCTATATACTTCATTTTATCCTTCCTTTCTTTCTTTCTTTCTTTCTTTTTCTTTCATTCTTTCTTCCTTCCCCCCACCTCCTCTTTGTCATCTTCTCTCTCTTTCTTCCTTTTAAAACTCATCAAATTAAAAGCAAGTCCTCTCTCTCTCTCTCTCTCTCTCTCTCTCTCTCTCTCTCTCTCTCTCTCTCTCTCTCTCTCTCTCTCTCTCTCTCTCTCTCTCTCTCTCTCTCTCTCTCTCTCTCTCTCTCGACGCATTTCTTCAATTTTTTTAACTCTCTCTTTAACCAGACTCCTCCACCTCCTCCTCCTCTTCTTCTTCCTCCTCCTCCTCTTCCTCCTCCTCCTCTTAACACTACTTAACTCCACCTACCACTCCTTCCTTCCTCTTTCGTCTTTTTCACCATCTTCTTGTCCTCCTCCTCCTCCTCCTCCTCCTCCTCCTCCTCCTCCACCTCCTCCTCCTCCAAGTCATCTCCTTTCCATACTCCTCCTGCTCGTCCTCCTCCTCCTTATTTTCCCCTTGCATCATCATCTTGGCCTCCTCCTCCTCCTCCTCCTCCTCCTACTCCTCCTCCTCCTCCTCTGTGGTTGAAGGAGAGCAAATCCCATTACCAGGAACGAGAGGAGGAAAGAGGAGAAAAAAGAAGAGAAAAGAAGAGGAAAATTAGATAGAGGAGGAGGAGGAGAAGGAGGAGGAGGAGGAGGAGGAGGAGGAAGAACATATAAAAAGAGATATATGAGAATGGAAAGAAAGGAAAAGAAGGAAAGGAGAAGATATAGAGGAGGAGGAGGAGGAGGAGGAAGAGGGGAAGGAGGAGGAGGAGGAGGAGATGTTGACCTAAGATTCACGTGACCATTTAAGTCTCACCAAATCCTCTTCTCTCTCTCTCTCTCTCTCTCTCTCTCTCTCTCTCTCTCTCTCTCTCTCTCTCTCTCTCTCTCTCTCTCTGATGATAATAATAACAAAAAACAAGAAAAAAAAGGATACCGCGAGAGAGAGAGAGAGAGAGAGAGAGAGAGAGAGAATAAGAATAGAAAGTAAAATAATAAAAAGATAAGAAAATAAAAACTAAAAATAAAGAACAAAGTAACGATATCATAATTACAGGTTACCATGTTACTAATTTCCCTCATTAAGCAACACTAATTATCTAATAACCGCATCTTTTCCACATAGAGAGAGAGAGAGAGAGAGAGAATCAGTTGTCTTCTCTACTCTTTCTCCTCTATTGCTTCCTCTTCTCCTCCTCCTCCTCCTCTTCCTCCTCCTCCTCCTCCTCCTCTTCCTCCATCTGCGTTTGTCCCTCCGCGTAATATCCTCCCGGTGATGAATTTTGTTTGTTCGGGAGGAGGAGGAGGAGAAGGAGGAGGAGGAGGAGAAGGAGGAGGAAGAGGAAGTGATGGGAAGAGGAAGTTATGGTTGGGATGGAGGAAAAGGAATAGAAGAGGAAGCAATATGAAGAATAAGGAGGAGGAGGAGGAAGAGGAGAAGGAAGAGGAGGAGGAGGAGGAAAAAAGATGATGGAGTGACGAATAGGAAGACAGTGAAGTAATATCAACATGAAGAGGAAGAGGAAGAGGAGGAGGAG
>NC_066519.1:12802925-12812925 GCF_024679095.1 Eriocheir sinensis
ACCACCTCACCACCACCACCACCACCACCACCACCACTATCACCACCACCACTACCACCACAACCACCACCACCACCACCACTATCACCACCACCACCATCACCACCACCAACACCACCACTACCACCACCACCACCACCACCATCACTATCACCACCACCACAACCACCACCACCACCGTGTATGACTCTATCTAACGGTGAAGGAATTTATTTACGATCAATATATACACCTGTTGGCTCTCTCTCTCTCTCTCTCTCTCTCTCTCTCTCTCTCTCTCTCTCTCTCTCTCTCTCTCTCTCTCTCTCTCTCTCTCTCTCTCTCTCTCTCTCTCTCTCTCTCTAATTGCTGTGATATGAGGTAATTTGCTGATTAATGGTACGATGAGGAGGAGGAGGAGGAGGAGGAGGAGGAGGAAGGGAGGGAATATGATACCAAAGAAAGAGAAAAAATTTTAATAACCAATAAAATAGCAAAAGAAAAAAAAAAAGAAGAAGAAGAAGAAAATAAGAAGAGAACAAAAGAAAGAGAGGAAGAAGGGAGGTGGAAAAAAGTAAAAGAGGAGGCGGAGGAGGAGGAGGAGGAGGAGGAGGAAAGAGAAAAAGGAAGAGAAGGGAGAGAAAAATGGATCGATGGAAAGGGAGGAATGTTAATATGTATAGAAGTGTATGGGAGGAGGAGGAGGAGAGTGAAGGAAAAAATAATTATCATTCTCTCTCTCTCTCTCTCTCTCTCTCTCTCTCTCTCTCTCTCTCTCTCTCTCTCTCTCTCTCTCTCTCTCTCTCTCTCTCTCTCTCGCAGACAAACACACATGATACAAGAACTTTTTGGCACTTAGCCCGCTCTCTCTCTCTCTCTCTCTCTCTCTCTCTCTCTCTCTCTCTCTCTCTCTCTCTCTCTCTCTCTCTCTCTCTCTCTCTCTCTCTCTCTCTCTCTCTCTCTCTTATGTTTTATCAAATATAGAAACAGAGAGAGAGAGAGAGAGAGAGATGGAGGAAAAAAGAGGCCCCTGACCTAATTCTTTATCCAAAATAATTTCCACGGGACTAAAAATAAGAAATGGAGAGGAGGAGGAGGAGGAGGAGGAGGAGGAGGAGGAGGGGGAGAGAGAAGGAAAAGGTGAGGAAATAGAAGAGAGAGAGAGAGAGAGAAGAGGAACAATGCTAATACTTTTTTTTTCCGTCGTCTCCTCCTCCTCCTCCTCCTCCTCCTCCTCCCCCTTTCACCTTTCCCCTCTCTTCGTGGCTCCTCCTCCTCCTCCTCCTTCTCCTTTCACCTTTCCCCTCTCTTCGTGGCTCTTTATACTCCTCCTCCTCCTCCTCCTCCTCCTCCTCCTCCACGTAATCTCCCTTTCTCTCCCTCTTACCTGTCCTGCCTGTCACCTTTTTCCTCCCTCCTTCCCTCCTCCTTTCCTCCCTCCTTCCCTGTCTCCTTGTATTCTCCTTCTCTTCTTTCCCTCCTTCCTTCTTTAACTCTTTTTTTATATGATTTTTTTTCTTTTTTGCGTCTTATTTTCTGTTTTCCTTCAATCTTTTTCGTTTTTCTTCGTGTTTTTTTTTCTCTCCTCTTTATCTATCTTTTTATCTATCTCTTTCCTCTTTTTATTTTCCTTATTCCTCAACCTTTCTTTTATTTTATCTCATTGTTTCCCCTTTCCTTTCCTTACCTTACCTTACTCTACCTTAATATTCCTTTCAATTCCCTTCCTTTTCTTTCCCTTCCATTCCATTCCCTTCCCTTCCCTTCCTTTCCTTCCTTTTCCTTTCCTTTCCTTTCCTTTCATTTCATTTCATTTCATTTCATTTCATTTCCTTCCCTTCCCTTCCCTTTCCTTCCCTTTCCTTCCATTTCCATCCTTTTCTTTCCCTTCCCTTCCCTTTCCTTCCCTTTCCTTTCCTTTCATTTCACTTCCTTCCCTTTCCTTTCCTTCCATTTCCATCCTTTTCTTTCCCTTCCCTTCCCTTCCCTTTCCTTTCCTTCTCTTCCCTTTCCTTCCATTTCCATTTCTTTCCCTTCCCTTCCCTTTCCTTCCCTTTCCATCCTTTTCTTTCCCTTCCCTTCCCTTCCCTTTCCTTAACTTTCCTTCCATTTCCATCCTTTTCTTTCCCTTCCCTTCCCTTCCCTTCCCTTTCCTTAACTTTCCTTCCATTTCCATCCTTTTCTTTCCTTCCCTTCCCTTCCCTTTCCTTCCATTTCCATTCTTTTCTTTCCCTTCCCTTCCCTTCCCTTTCCTTTCCTTCCCTTCCCTTCCCTTCCCTTCCCTTCCCTTTCCTTCTCTTCCCTTCCCTTCCCTTCCCTTCCATTTCGATTCTTTCCCTTCCCTTCCCTACTTTTCATTCCTGTCCCTTTCCATATCTTACCTGTTCCCTTCCTCCTCCTCCTCCTCCTCCTCCTCCTCCTCCTCCTCCTCCTCCTCCTCCTCCTCCTCCTCCTCCTCTTTCTCCTTCACCTGTCCAAGGCAATCAAGTGAGTCTCGAAAATAATGGGTTACAGCTCCTCTAATTGATCTCTCTCTCTCTCTCTCTCTCTCTCTCTCTCTCTCTCTCTCTCTCTCTCTCTCTCTCTCTCTCTCTCTCTCTCTCTCTCTCAAGATGAAAAATATATACATGAAATTGAATAAACACTAGATAGAATGAGAGAGAGAGAGAAACACGTGAGATAGCTTTAGAGTTCGGAGCTATTGATCAAGACGGTCTTGTGCGTGTGTTAAAGAGAGAGAGAGAGAGAGAGAGAGAGAGAGAGAGAGAGAGAGAGAGAGAGAGAGAGAGAGTTTGTTTTGCCAATCTATCTATTTCATTATTAACTTTCTCCGTCAGTCAGTCAGTCAGTCAGTCAGTCAGTCAGTCAGTAAGTCAATCCTTTTTTTTGTATTTCATTTTTGTTTGTTTATTATATTTGTTGACAATTAATATATTTTGTTTGTTTTTTCTCTTCTTTTCTCTGCTGGTTTATTTCAAATTCAGTAGCATTTCTTTTTAATTTATTTCTTAACACTTTCAATTAATATTTCAACCTCATTTTCTTTTCCCCTTTTAAGTCTTGACACATTACTAAGCTCACTACTTCAATCCCTCATTTCAATTTACATTCTTCCCATTTTGCAGATTTTTCATTTTCCATTTCTTGACACGAATGCTGTATTTTTCTTTTCTCTCTTTTTTTCCTTCACAATTACTGACCCGAAATTTCAATACAATCAAGTTCTATTTCAATAACACTACTTCAATCCCTCATTTCAATTTACATTCTTCCCATTTTGCAGATTTTTCATTTTCCATTTCTTGACACGACCGTTTTACATGCTGTATTTTTCATTTCTCTCTTTTTTTCCTTCACAATCACTAACCCGAAATTTCAATACAACCAAGTTCCATTTCAATAACAAGCTTACTAATACTTCTTTTCCACACTGTAAATACATTTCCCACAACATAGTTTTAATATATTTCAATTCCGCCGCCTACTACTTCATAATTAAATATATACGTATTTTTTCCGGACAAATGTATCTTTAATTAACTTTCAATAACGAATTTAATCATATTTCCGTGCCACACTGATACATTTCAACACAGTCACGTTTCTGTTATTTTCTCCTTTTCTTTCTCTTATAATTTTTACTTGATTTTTGCAGCCATTACCAAGTCAATATTACTACTACCATGATCATTTTCTATACTAATCTAATACCATACTTTCTCTGTACCACACTTTAAATACATTTCCCATAACATTATTCATTTCAACACAACCACGTTTCTTATATATTTTTTTCCTTTTTCTTTCTTTTCTTCTTTCGTTCACCAATATCAAACCCAAAATCACTACACAATCACCTATTTCGATAACAAACTCAATCACACTTCTGTACAACATTATACATATCAATATAATCACATTTCTAATATATTTTTCTTTTTTCTTTCTGTATTTTTCTTCTTACATTCGCCAATATCAAACCCAAAATCACTACACAATCACCTTCTATTTCAATAACAAACTCAATCACACTTCTACCGTACAACAATCTTTTCTTTTCCCCTCCCTTTTAACCCGGTAGCTGCAGGGATCATGTTTCTTAAAGGTCCCTCTAAGCGAGAAAACTGAGAAAAAATCATCACTCACACAAACCATTTCATAACATATATCAACGCATTTGTGATCAGTTTATGCATCATCTATTTTGGGGGGTTTATATCATGGCAAAAATGTGGCCCGTCGCTGCTACACGGTAAAGCCACAAATTTGGCCCGTCGTTGGTACACGGTAAAGCCACAAATTTGGCCCGTCGCTGAAGCCACAAATTTGGCCGTCGCTGGTACACGGTAAAATACAAATTTGGTCCGTCGCTGCTACACGGTAAAGCCACAAATTTGGCCCGTCGCTGGTACACGGTAAAGCCACAAATTTGGCCCGTCGCTGGTACACGGTAAAGCCACAAATCTGGCCCGTCGCTGCTACACGGTAAAGCCACAAATTTGGTCCGTCGCTGCTACACGGTAAAGCCACAAATTTGGTCCGTCCTTTACACGGTAAAAGCCAAATTTGGCCCGTCCTTTGGTACACGGTAAAGCCACAAATTTGGTCCGTCGCTGCTACACGGTAAAGCCACAAATTTGGTCCGTCGCTGGTACACGGTAAAGCCACAAATTTGGCCCGTCGCTGGTACACGGTAAAGCCACAAATTTGGTCCGTCGCTGCTACCGGGTTAAACTACTGTTTCTCTCCCTTTCCTCCCTTTCCTCCTCCTCCTCCCTCCTTTCCTCCATCTATTATCCTCCCTCTCTTTTCCTTCTTCCTTCTCCTCCTCTTTCTCTTTCCTCTCCACTTTCCTTTTCTCTTTTTCTTCTTCCTCCTTTTCCTTATCCTTCCTCTCTCTCTCTCTCTCTCTCTCTCTCTCTCTCTCTCTCTCTCTCTCTCTCTCTCTCTCTCTCTCTCTCTCTCTCTCTCTCTCTCAACACACTTACATTCCCTATCTGTTTATTTTTCCTTCTTTTTTTCATATTTCTTTTTTTTTCTTTTTCATCCTCCATTGCAATCTCCAAATTTCATCCCGGCTCCGCCACTCTCGGTCGATCCAGCTTTTTTTTATTTTTTTTTATTCAATTATCATTCTGGCGGAAGACTTCAAAGGTGGGCCCATTACATCCCCTTCTCTCTCTCTCTCTCTCTCTCTCTCTCTCTCTCTCTCTCTCTCTCTCTCTCTCTCTCTCTCTCTCTCTCTCTCTCTCTCTCTCTCTCTCTCTCTTTCTCTCTCTCTCTCTTTCTGTTCCTTCATCCTTCATTCGCTTCATTCTTGCTCTACTCCCTTCCCTTTCCTTCACCTCTCTCTCTCTCTCTCTCTCTCTCTCTCTCTCTCTCTCTCTCTCTCTCTCTCTCTCTCTCTCTCTCTCTCTCTCTCTCTCTCTCTCTCTCTCTCTCTCTCTCTCTCTCTCTCTCTCTCTCTCTCTCTCTCTCTCTCTCTCTCTCTCTCTCTGAGTAGTACTTTTTCCCCCCCTTTTCCCTTTTTTCATCTGGTACTTCCATCAGTATAATTAGAAAAGTACTGGAACCCTTACCAACATTTTCCTTAATTTTTCAGACCCGTAATATTCCTGTATAGAACGTGAAAGCCTTGTAAGTGACCTGCAAGACTTCTATGGAATCCTACAACCTCTATATGGATGATTTCGGCATGACGGAGATGAGTTTTGAGGCAACGCGCAGCTGTACGGTATGCCCACACTGTTACCAATAGCCTTTGTAACGGACCTAACAGCACTATCCCTGTACAGTATCTATTAAATTATACTCTTGTTTT
Source organism: Eriocheir sinensis (assembly GCF_024679095.1). Classification (NCBI taxonomy): domain Eukaryota; kingdom Metazoa; phylum Arthropoda; class Malacostraca; order Decapoda; family Varunidae; genus Eriocheir; species Eriocheir sinensis. Next base: position 12,808,726 of record NC_066519.1, read on the forward strand.
CCCTTCCCTTCCTTCCCTTCTCTTTCCCTTCACTTTCTCTAACTTCTCTCTTCCTTTTCTCCTCCCCTTTCTTTTCCTTTCTCTACCCTTCCCTTCCCTTCTTTCCCTTCCCTTTCCCTTCCTTCCCTTCCCTTTCCAATCCCTCCCTTCTTTATTCCTTCCTTCCTTCCTTTTCTTTTCCTTTCCCTACCCTTCCCTTTCCAATCCCTCCCTTCACTTCTAATCCCTCCATTCTTTCTTCCTTCCTTCCTCCATTTCTTTTCCTTTCCCTTCCTTTCCTTCCCTTCCTCCCTTTCCCTTCACTACGGTTAACTTATTTCTTCCTTCTTTTCCTTCCCCTACCCTTCCCTTCCCTTTCCAATCCCTCCCTTCACTTCTTATCCGTCTATTCTTTCTTCCTTCCTTCCTCCCCTTCCTTCCCTTCACTCTCTCTTCCTTCTTTCCTCCCCCTTTCTTTCCCTCCCTTTCATCCCTCTTCCTTCGTCACCCTTACGTCATACCCTCCCAGGCTTATGTAAAATCCCCTTCCTTTCACTCCTCTACGACCCATAACGTTAATGAATGGCTCGCAAGGCGGGTCTGGCTAATGTATCCGCACTATGGCTTTCCCAGGTAGGTAGGTTGGAAGGTATGTGGGTAAAAGGGGAGGGTAGGTAGGTTCAGTTTCCCTTCTTTCCTTCTCTCTCTCTCTCTCTCTCTCTCTCTCTCTCTCTCTCTCTCTCTCTCTCTCTCTCTCTCTCTCTCTCTCTCTCTCTCTCTCTCTCTCTCTCTCTCTCTCTCTCTCTCTCTCTCTCTCTCCCTTTTAAGCTTGTTTCTCTCCCTTATCCCTCCCTTTCCTCCCTCCTTTCCTCCCTCATTCAAGTTTTGCAAGAAAGGATACAGCGACGAGCAACCAAACAAATTCCAGCGCTCCGAAACTTGCCATATGACGAGCGTTTAAAGCGTTTAGATATGTTTTCCCTAAAAAAAGCGAAGGATAAGAGGGAACTTAATTGAAGTGTTCAAAATCCTTAATGGATTCGACAACATTAACCCAGATAGTCTATTTCAGAGAGACACCAACACAATAACACGCAGCAACGGTATGAAGTTAAAGGGAAACCGATGTAACACATTGGTGCGCAAAAGTTTTTTCAATAATAGAGTCGTCGATCACTGGAATAGACTCCCACCGTCAGTAGTTAGCGCACAGAGTATCAATAGCTTCAAGTCTTCATTGGATAAGTACTTCAGGGATATAAGATTATACTGACCCTTCTTCGCATGTTTTCAGACAGATTGCAGCAAGACGTCAACCTAAATTCATATAATTCTCCCCCACAACCTAGATTGCAAGTAGCGTAAGTTAACAATAGAGTAAAGCAACAGTTAATGTCCGCATGACAGGTGGAGTGAGGTGTGGGTGCAGTAAGGTGACAGGTTACTGGTGCCGTGCCTAGTACCGCCGGTAAAACGAGGATCAAGCCTCCACCTGTGCCCCTGAAACTACACCTCACCCATCGTGAGTATTAGGGGGGATCCTGAGGCTGCCCTGTGCAGGCCACTCGTCCTCTTCCATTCTCCTTGTGTTTCTATGTTCTTATGTTCTTATGTAATGAAGTCATTTTCCCCCACAGCTTAATTTACCAGTAGTGTAAGTTAAGGGTAGTAATTTCCTCTTATTTCTCTCTTTACTGTAAAATTTCCATGTCCCTTTCTTCCTTAAAGGTACATAGTGTTCTCTTCTAGCTATTTCCTGCCGGCACGTTGCCGGAGGGAGAGGTGGGTGGGGAGGAGCCTTCATCTTTTCTGTCCTGTCCTACCACACGTAGATTACTAGTAGTAGCGGTAGTAAACAGACACCCTCGCCATAGACCGATAGGTCTTCTGGTGTCTGTTCTTCCTATGTATTCCTATGTATTCCTTCTCCTCCTCTTTCTCTTTCCTCTCCACTTTCCTTCTCTCTTTTTCTTCTTCCTCCTTTTCCTTATCCTCTCTCTCTCTCTCTCTCTCTCTCTCTCTCTCTCTCTCTCTCTCTCTCTCTCTCTCTCTCTCTCTCTCTCTCTCTCTCTCTCTCTCTCTCTCTCTCTCTCTCTCTCTCTCTCTCTCTCTCTCTCTCTCTCTCTCCTTCATTTCCTTCTTTCTCTCTATCAATTCTTCGTATGTGTTTTTTTTCTGTCTCCTCAATTCTTTCTCTTTCCTCTCATTTCCTTTTTCGTTCATTCTCTTTTTTCCTTTTCTTTCCCTCTTTTTCTACCTATAAATTCATCGTATCCATTTCTCTCTATCTCCTAACTCTCTCTCTCTCTCTATCATCATTTCCATCTAAGCTTTTTCTCTGGGCATCTCTGTCTTTTCTCTCCTTTTTAATCTATACTCGTTCAATCTAGGCTTTCTCTGGGCATGTCTTTCTCTTCTTCGTCAGTACCCCTTCAGTCTAACCTTTCTCTGGGCATCTCCTTTCTCTTCTTCCCTCCTTATCTATATACCCGGTCAATTTAGGCTTTCTCTGGGCATGTTCGTTCTTTTCCCTTCTTTTTAATCTATAAGCTATACCCATTCAATCTAACCTTTCTCTGGGCATCTCTTTCTCTCCTATCCTCCTAATCTATACTCGTTCAATCTAACCTTTCTCTGGGCATCTTTTTCTCTCCTATCCTCCTAATCATACCCATTCAATCTAACCTTTCCCTGGGCATCTTTCTCTCCTATCCTCCTAATCTATATCCGTTCAATCTAACCTTTCTCTGGGCATCTCTTTCTCTCCTATCCTCCTAATCTATATCCGTTCAATCTAACCTTTCCCTGGGCATCTCTTTCTCTCCTATCCTCCTAATCTATATCCGTTCAATCTAACCTTTCTCTGGGCATCTCCTTTCTCTTCCTTTTCTCCTAGTCTATACCCGTTCAATCTAGGCTTTCTCTGGGCATTTCCTTTCTCTTCTAGGCATCTCTTTCTCTTCATTCAATGCCATTCTCTCTTCTCTTTCTCTCCTATCCTCATAATCTATACCCGTTCAATCTAACCTTTCTCTGGGCATCCCCTTTCTCTTCTTCCCTCCTAGTCTTTACCCGTTCAATCCAACCTTTCTCTGGGCATCATTTTCTCTTCATCAATACCCATTCAATCTAACCTTTCTCTGGGCATCTCCTTTCTCTTCTTCCCTCCTAATCTATACCCGGTCAATCTAAGCTTTCTCTGGGCATCCCCTTTCTCTTCTTCCCTCCTAGTCTTTACCCGTTCAATCCAAGCTTTCTCTGGGCATTTCCTTCTCTTCGTCTCCTTATAAATATTTCTCCTCTCCCAACCCTCGACATCTCTGTAATCAAGTGAGATGTCTGGCAGTCTAGTGTGATGGATGGGCTGGTTTTCCATTCTCTCTCTCTCTCTCTCTCTCTCTCTCTCTCTCTCTCTCTCTCTCTCTCTCTCTCTCTCTCTCAGTTTTCAATATCTTTACTAACTTTTGCTTCCTCGAGTATTGAGTTGAAATATGAAAGAAGAATGCAGGAGGAGGAGGAGGAGGAGGAGGAGGAGGAGGAGGTGTTGTGTTCCATAATAAAAGGGAGATATATTTTGTTGATTTATTTCAAAACGTCAATTTCGGTTTAGCTTTGAAAATATTTGTCTAAACTTAAATTTTCTATTGACTCTCTCTCTCTCTCTCTCTCTCTCTCTCTCTCTCTCTCTCTCTCTCTCTCTCTCTCTCTCTCTCTCTCTCAATCAATAGAGTGTACAACAAACAGCCAGGGACCCAACAGACGCCCTCGGGAATCCCTCTCTCTCTCTCTATCTATCTATCTCTTTATTTCCTCACCTACATCTATTTTTATTCCATTATTTTCTTTCCCAGCTTCCTGTCGCCCAGTCACTCTCTCTCTCTCTCTCTCTCTCTCTCTCTCTCTCTCTCTCTCTCTCTCTCTCTCTCTCTCTCTCTCTCTCTCTCCCTACGGCATGCAATGGTTCCCCCTTTTCCTCCCTTTTCCAGTCTTTTTAAGCATGAATTTCAGCTTCGGGTATTTCATTGGCTTTCCTTGACGGTTCAGGAATTGCAGAGTGCACTGTTTGGCACGGGAAAACGCCGTGTAGGAACCGCGCAAACCCGTTGATACGTCTGAGGTCAGTATACTATCAGACGCTTCCACCCGTCACATCAACAACTTCCAAAGGCCGACAAGGAGATCAATCGGGTTCTAATAAGTGTTCTTGTAAGTTCACGGTAC
>NC_066519.1:12847925-12882925 GCF_024679095.1 Eriocheir sinensis
TTACGAACTTTGAACTGAAGAATAATGTTACGATTGTCTATCCTATTGCATTAAAACGTATGATCTTGATGCACGGGAGGACAAACACAACAGAGAAGGAACTAGACAAAACAGTAGTTGATTAGAGTCACTTATTTACGAACTTTGAACTGAAGAATAATGTTACGATTGTCTATCCTATTGCATTAAAACGTATGATCTTGATGTACGGGAGGACAAACACAAGAGGGAAGGAACTATACAAAACATATACAGTAGTTGATTAGCAAGTCACTCACTCATTTACGAACACTGAACCGAAAAGAAATACATATGTTCCTACTTTTAACAGAACTCTTTAATTAAACGAAAATGTGATCACGGGAAAAAAATGAGTTATTGTCACCGTCATTTGAACTGAAAAACATAATATTCTTTCCATTTAAACATATAATTATTTCAACGGCAGTGCAATCAGGAAAATATAGTCACTCATTAAGCCACCGAACGTCAAGCTGATAAAATATATATAACAACAAAGCTAGCAACTCGTTTTCTTGTAGCTTTTAACCAGCATATTTTAAAATCAGGATATCAGGACACCTCTCCTCCCGAAACTGACCTCTCTTTCGGCCACCTCTTTTGATTCATTTTTTTTTTAGGAGCAGCGAGTAGCGGGCTTTTTCTTATTATTGTTTCCTTTTTTTGTGTCTTTGAGCTGTCTCCTTTGTTGTAAAAAAAAAAAGGCAGCCTATTCTTTTTTTTTTTCGGCAAAGGACACAGATCAAGGGCAAAAAAATAAAATATAAATGACGACGAAAAAGCCCTCTAGTCACTGCACCCATAGCAAGAGGTATAGCGGTCCTCTAAACATCATGTCTTCAATCTAGGGCCGCTTTCACAGTCACTTTGTTTAAATCGTTACCAATGGCGGCGATCGACGCTATAATAATCCACGTGAAACTGGTTGCTGAGGAAGCGAGAGATGAGAGTGTGTGCCAAGGTGCGGGGCTAGGCTAACCCCGCACCAGCCAATACCCCATCGGCCAGTTTTACGTGGAAATACTATGGCGGCGATCACAGCCATTGGTAACGATCAAAACAAACAAAATGACTGTGAAAGCGGCCATAAGTACAAACAGGTCACCCCGTGTCTCGAGAGCGGGAAACCGACAGGATATACACTCAGATCAACGTCGCCAGATTGTCTAATTACTCGGCCTCATATTAACCGACTTCCGAGCCAAAAACTGTCTCGTTGACCCTAATAAGACGATTTACTTATAATTATCGTTAAAATAGTTAATTCCTGATGTTTCTTGGCAGTAGTTAGGCGTCAGAAACTGTTAAATACGATGCTCTGAGTACGACAATCTGGCAACGGTAATTCAGATAAGCACAATCACCAAACCCAACGCTCCTGGCTGGCCGTGAAGTTACCCAAAAGGACTAAACCAACTGAACTAACTGACTGACTGACTCATAAATTAACTGACTGACTAATACACTGTTAATCTAGTACAAAGAGGTTAACCGTTTGTCTCCAGAGCGGAAAACCGACGGGAAATATATTCAGATAAGCACAATCACCTTATCCAACGCTCCTGGCTGGCCGTGAAGTTACCCATTAGGAAAGACTCACGTATTAATGGGCTATTACACTGGGCAAATTTTCCGTGGATCTTCAGTCAAACCCCGATTTCCGCTGGCGTGGTTCTCATATTTCCGTGGTTTTCTGACGTGTCCACGATCTTCCAAAACTACGGTAGATTTCACTGAAGGACGACGGTATTACTCACCATCATCATCAGCAGCAATAACAAGAAACAGTTGAGAACCACGCCAGCGGAAATCGTGGTTTGACTGAAGATCCACGGAAAATTTGCCCAGTGTAATAGCCCCTTTACTAAACCAACTGACGGATCTTCTGATGAACTGACTAACTGACTCATAAATTAACTGACTGACTAATACACTGACATAACTGACTGATAAAATAACTAATAAAATGATGAAATATATAAGACTGACCTACTGCGACTAAAAACTGACTGACTTGACTGATATACTGATAGAGCACTTGACTGATAAACTGACCGATACACTGACTGAGAAACCAAATGACTCATAAAATAACTGATTAACCAATTGACTGATAAACTGACTGATTAACCAATTGTCTGAGCTACTGATAAGCCAATAGAATAGGCTATTGACAACCTGATAACCCAATTGACTAGCCTATACATAATACCAATTGGCTGACTGACTGAGAACCAATTGACTAGAAAACCCAATTGACTGATAAACTGACTGATTAACCAATTGACTGATAAACTGACTGATTAACCATTGCCTGAGCTACTGATAAACCAATTGAATAGCCTATTGACAACCTAACTGATAACCCAATAGACTAGCCTATTCATAAACCAATGGACTGACTGACCGAGAACCAACTGACTAGATAACCCAATTGGCTGATTAACTGACTGATTAACCAACTGTCTGAGCTACTGATAAGCCAATTGAATAGGGTATTGACAACCTAACTGATAACCCAATTGACTAGCCTATTCATAAACCAATGGACTGACTGACTGAGAACCAATTGACTAGATAACCCAATTGACTGATTAACTGACTGATTAACCAATTGTCTGAGCTACTGATAAACCAATTGAATAGCCTATTGACAACCTAACTGATAACCCAATTGACTAGCCTACACACAAACCAATGGACTGACTGACTGAGAACCAATTGACTAGATAACCCAATTGACTGATAAACTGACTGATTAACTGACTGACTGATTAACCAACTGACTGAACCGGATAATGACAAACTTGGCACCAATTCCATACTCGCTACACAGGTCAGATACAACGAAATACATCTGACTGGTTTTGATATAGACGAAATCACTGACGTTTTAAGCACATTTAGGAGTAATGAAAGGGGAGAAAAAGAGTGCAGGACAAACCGAGGATGATCATATAGTACGGTAATTTGCTGTCTACGACCATATAGACGCTAACACAGTAACTTGCTATCCCAGAAATGATTCGGAGTTATATAATGAACCCCGAGTAAACGAAATCGTGTATAATGAGAACGGAAAACAGATAAAAAAACGTATGTATAGCTGTGGTGATAAAGAAACCGAGAACACAGGGGAAGATACGGTCAAAATTACGCGGTGCTTCACTATACGAATTAGAAACCAATATTGAAACCGATTAAACCAAAACGGAAAACAATAGAAACGCAAATATAGTGATAATAACAATAATAATAATAATGAAACCGAGAATACAGTGAAAGATACGGTCAAAATTACACGGTGCTTCACTTTACGGGGAAGAAACCAGCACTAGAGACCAAAAACGTTATGTCGAGACCGGAAAAAATTAAAAACGCAAGTATAGTGACTGACAATATATACTGAAACCAAAACACTATTATACACGGTCAAAATTACACGGTGCTTCACTATACGGGGAAGAAACCAGCACTAGAGAACGAAAACCGTGTATATGGAAAGCGTAAAACATAAAAAAACGCAAATATAGTGATAATAATAATAAAAATAATGAAACCGAGAACACGTGAAAGATATGGTCAAAATCACACGGCGCTTCACTATACGGGGAAGAAACCAACACTAAAGACCAAAAACGTTATATCGAGACCGGAAAAAAACGCAAATATAGTGACAGACAATATATACTGAAACCAAAACACTATTATACACGGTCAAAATCACACGGCGCTTCACTATACGGGGAAGAAACCAACACTAAAGACCAAAAACGTTATATCGAGACCGGAAAAAAACGCAAATATAGTGACAGACAATATATACCGAAACCAAAACACTATTATACACGGTCAAAATTACACGGCGCTTCACTATACGGGGTAGAAACCAACACTAAAGACCAAAAACGTTATATCGAGACCGGAAAAAAACGCAAATATAGTGACAGACAATATATACCGAAACCAAAACACTATTATACACGGTCAAAATTACACGGTGCTTCACTATACAGGGAAGAAACCAACACTAAAGACCAAAAACGTTATACCGAGACCGGAAAAAAAACCGCAAATATAGTAACAATGACAATATATACTGAAACAAAAACCAGTACGATACACGGTCAAAACTACACGGCGCTTCACTATACGGGGAAGAAACCAGCACTAGAGACCAAACACGTTATATCGAGACCGGAAAAAAAAACGCAAATACAGTGAGACAATATATACTGTAACCAATAACCAGTACAATACACGGTCAAAACTACACGGCGCTTCACTATACGGGGTAGAAACCAGCACTAGAGACCACCAGAGCGCCAACGAGGCCTACTCAGAAACCGGTTTTGAGAAGGGACAAGGCGGAAGAGGGAAGACAAGAAACCGGTTAGGAGGCGGAGAGGCACCGAGCACACCAACCCGCACGGACTGACTGGCTGGCTGGCTGGCTCTCTCTCTCTCTCTCTCACTCTCTCTCTCTCTCTTTCTCTCTCACCGCTCCCCTCTCTCTCTCCCTCTCCCTATCTCTCTCTCTCACCGCCACTCAAGTTGTCAGATGCCGCCGCCAATACCACCACTATACCAAAAGCAACCCAGACCTTCCCTTCGAATAGTGGATGGAGGGAAAATTGAATGAAATGGAGAATATATGATGTAGTTCTCTTTTTCCCCTTTTTTTTCCCTCCTTCTCCTCTTCCTCTTTTTATCGTGTAATTTGGCTATCACTCCCTTGCTCTCTTCCTCTCGAATAGCAAAAAAGATAGGAATACAAGAGTGCAATAGTGTTTAGTTGATATCTTTCCATTTTTCCCTTTTAGCTATGGTCACTCTGTTCCTTCCTCCCTTTTCGAGTAGTGAATAGATTGAAGAATGAAGGATAATTGTATAAATAAGAATAAGGGAAAAGGTGAATAAGAATGAAAGAATGTAATGTTATATGAGCCTTTTCTCCATCGCTATCCAGTCATTCCATTCTTCCTTCCTTTCGAATTGTGAATAGACAGAAGAATAAAGGATAATTGTATAGATAAGAATAAGGGAGAAAAAATTAATAAGAATGAAACAATGAAATGTTATACAGGTAACTCTCGATTTACGCGAGTTTGGTTTACGCGTTTTTTAAATAACGCGGGGTCCAAAATCCAAATAAATGTTTAATTTACACGTTTTTTCACTTATACGCGATATTTTATGGAGTGGCCACCAGATGTCTCACGCAACTGGACTCACACGGCGCCGCGGCCACACAGCTGAGCTCAGTTCTTCCCGCGAGCCACTTGAACAACAATACAGTACCCACGCTGCCACACTACTAAACAATAGGGGTGGGCATGTACCGGTACCAGTACCGGTACTAACGGTACCAGCTATATGGTACGGTACCGGTACCAGACTGCTCGGTACCGGTACCAATACTAGCCAGTCGCTCATGGTGTCCCTCATTTCTTCCTCACACGAGTGAGGCTGAGACTGAGTGCCTGACTGGCTATCTCGGTGATATGGATATTCTCTCTCTCTCTCTCTCTCTCTCTCTCTCTCTCTCTCTCTCTCTCTCTCTCTCTCTCTCTCTCCTGAATTAAGTGAATATTTATTTTTCGATAGAAACCTACCTCTTGTTTGATTTACATTGTTTTTGATTTACGCGACCTCTTCAAGGACACAATACTCGCGTAAATCGAGAGTTACCTGCATGAGCCTTATCTCCATCGCTATCCAGTCATGCCATTCTTCCTTCCTTTCGAATAGTGAATAGACAGAAGAATGAAGGATAATTGTATAGATAAGAATAAGGGAGAAAAATGAATAAGAATGAAAGAATGTAATGAATGTTATAGGAGCCTAGCTTGTCTTTACACGGCTATCCAGTTATTTCAATCTTCCTTCCTTTCGAATAGTGAACAGAGAATGAAGAAGAATATGGATGAATAAAAACGTAATTATAAGAATGTAAAATGAATGTTCTCTTTCCCAACTATCCTCTTCCTCTTCCTTCCTTTTTATTTTCTATCTACAGTCTATCTTCGCTATCATTCCCTTCCTCCTTCCTTCCCTTGGACTAGCAAAGATATGAATGAAGGGAAATATGAATAAGTGTGTGAAAGTAGGCTAATGATGTAATGTGACCGTTCTCCTTCCTCCTCCTCCTCCTCTTCCTCCTTCGTTTCCTATCTTACTCTTTCCCTACTCTTGTTTTTCTTCTTCCTCTTCCTCCTCTTCCTCTTCATTATATAACTGTTTCTCTTTCCTTCGTTCTCTATCTCTACTATCATGGGTTTCCTTCTTCTTCCTCTTCCTCCTTCGTTTCCTATCTTTCTCTTTCCATGCTCTTGTTTTTTCTTCTTCCTCTTCCTCCTCTTCCTCTTTATTATCTAACTGTTTCTCTTTCCCTCGTTCCCAATCTCTAATATCATGGGTTTCCTTCCTTCCTCTTCCTCCTTCGTTTCTTCTTTCTTTTCCCTTACTCTTGTTTTACTTCTTCCTCTTCCTCCTCTTCCTCTTTATTATTTAACTGTTTCTCTTTCTTCTTCCTATCTCTTCTATCCTTGGGTTGCTCTTCCTCCTTCGTTTCTTCTTTCTTTTCCCTTACTCTTGTTTTACTTCTTCCTCTTCCTCTTCGTTATATAAGTGTTTCTCTTTTCTTCGTTCTCTATCTCTACTATCATGGGTTTAATTCCTTCCTCCTCCTCCTCCTCCTCCTTCTTTAACTGTTCTCTTTCCCTACTCTTGTTTTTCTTCTTCTTCCTCTTCCTCCTCTTCCTCTTCATTATATAACTGTTTCTCTTTTCTTCGTTCTCTATCTCTACTATCATGGGTTTCCTTCCTTCCTCCTCCTCTTCCTCCTTCTTTAACTGTTCTCTTTCTTTAATTTCCAAGCTTAATTATCACGATTTTTCCTCCTCCTCCTCCTCCTCCTTCTCCTTATTCTTTGTTGTTCCTTATTTTTCATATCTTTATCTTTACAATCACGGGTTTTTTTTTACTCTTCCTCCTCCTCCTCCTATTCCTCATTCATCATTGCTTCTCTCTTTCGTCTTTTTATCCTTATTATCTCGTTTTTATCTTCCTCTTCCTCCTCCTCCTTATCATCATCATCATTCTCCTCCTCCTCCTATGTATTCCTATGTATTCCTATTCTTCATTCATCATTGCTTCTCCCTTTCGTCTTTTTTTCCTTGTTATCTCGTTTTTTTATCTTCCTCTTCCTCCTCCTCCTCATCATCATCATCATCATCATTATTCTCCTCCTCCTCCTCCTCCTCCTCCTATTCCTCATTCATCATTGCTTCTCCCTTTCGTCTTTTTTTCCTTGTTATCTCGTTTTTTATCTTCCTCTTCCTCCTCCTCCTCATCATCATCATCATCATCATTCTCCTCCTCCTCCTCCTTCTCCTTATTCTTTATTGCTTAATTTCTTTCTTCTGTTATCTCTCCTATCACGTTCTCTTTATCTCCTCCTCCTCTTATTATTATCTTTCTTCCGTCTCTTATCTTCACAATCACGTGTTTTTTTTTCTCCTCCTCCTCCTCCTTCTCCTTATTCTTTGTTGCTCCATTTCTTTCTTCTGTTATCTCTCCTATCACGTTCTCTTTATCTCCTCCTCCTCTTATTAATCCCTTTCTTCCGTCTCTTATCTTCACAATCACGTATTTTTTTTCCTCCTCCTCCTCCTTTCTCTCATTCTTTATTGCTTCGTCTCTTTCTTCTTATCTTTCCTATTATGTTATTTTTTCCCTCCTCTTCCTTTTAAATTATTCAGCATTTCTTGTCTCTTATCTTCACAGTCACGTTTTTTTCCTCCTCCTCCTCTTCCTCTTCCTTGTTCTATATTGCTCGATTTCTTTCTTATCTTCCCTATCACTTTTTTTTCTCCTCCCTCCTTTGATCATTCCCTTTCTTCCGTCTCTTATCTTAACCATCGCGTCTTCTCCTCCTCCTCCTCCTCATTTTCATATTCATTTTCTTTCATCTCCTATCTTCACTATCACATCGATCCCCTCGCCACTGTGTCAAGGCTATGGGCTATTAATGCTATCACATACATTATCAGTGATTAAGAATGGTAATGTGTCGCTACTCATACATAAATTCATCTTAGGGTGATATTAGGGTCATAATTAAGGATTGAGAATGGGTACAATTGTTGGTACTCATTACTAAATTATATTCATCTTAACCCGGTAGCAGCGATGGGCCAAATTTGTGGCTTTACCGTGTACCAGCGACGGGCCAAATTTTTGCCATGATATAAACCCCCTAAAAAAATAGATGATGCATAAACTGATCACAAATGCGTTGATATATATTATAAAATGGTTTGCGTAAGTGACGATTCTTTCTCATTATTTTGCTTAGATGGGCCTTTAACCTAACCTAACCTAATCTAACCTAATGAACGTGACCCCCGCAGCTACCGGGTTAATAATAGAACAGTACTTACCTTGCCTTTATAGAACTGGTGTCAATATAATGTAATGTCTCAATAAAAATATATGCTACTTAACGTCTATAAGGCAAACTAACTACAGCAAACTGGAATCTGATTCATAATGGATAAAAAGGAACCTCAAAATCATAATTAAGACAAAAACTCACACACGAAATTTAAGAATCTGCAAGAAAATGTAAATGAACTAAACTTTATGAGAAAATATATTACTTAAAACTAAGACAATGAAGAGTAAACAAGCAAACTGGCCTCTGATAAGTAATGGAATAAATGAACTTGTGAACCTTAAGGGAAAAAGCTGACATAGTAAAATAAGTAAGAAAATGTAAATGAACTAAACTTTATGAGAAAATATATTACTTAAAACTTAAAAGAGTAAAAAATCAAACTGGCCTCTGATAAGTAATGGAATAAATGAACTTGTGAACCTTAAGGGAAAAAGTTGACATAGTAAAATAAGTATGTGAAAGAAAATGTAAATGAACTTATTAATGAAATAATATATTACTTAAAACTAAGACAATGAAGAGTAAACAAGTAAACTGGCTCTGATAACTGAATATATTACTCACAATAGGATAAAAGTGATGTGATAAAAATTAATGCAAAAATATATACTCCTTAAAAACAAAAATTATGAAAGGGATAAAAATAATATTAATGAACTGAACTTTAGAGGAGAAAATCTATGAACTTGGATAAATATCTATTACTTAAGGTTAAAAATGCTGTCACTGAACTACTCAGAAAATTTATCATACTTTAAACTAAGAGAATTTAGAGAATAGAAATACAGCAATTGAATTTAAAGGCAAAATGTATTACTTTAAAATAAATATACTATCAATGAACTTAAGGATAAACTCAATTAAAAAGCAAAATCTATTACTTTAAGATAAATATACTATCAATGAACTTAAGGATAAGCTCAATTAAGAGGCAAAATCAATTACTTTAAGATAAATATACTATCAATGAACTTAAGGATAAGCTCAATTAAGAGGCAAAATCAATTACTTTAAGATAAATATACTATCAATGAACTTAAGGATAAGCTCAATTACACTTAAGATTATAAATAAAATAAAGAACATTTAAAAATACTTATCTACCTTCCTGCTGGCAAAGGTGAAAGCATACACAAACCACCATATATTAATGACATGTATTGTTATATTTCAGTAAGGATAAACTATGTCAGATAATGATAATAGTAAACAAACAACACACACATCATCGCTGAACACAGTCATGAAGTACATAATCGCACTCACAGCAATCAGTCAACAGGTGGATAAACGAGAGGGATAGGAGGAGCATGTACCTGTCTTAACGACTAGTCCGGGAATGCTGGGAGGCCTGAACACACCTGAGCTACACTCTGGGGGGTGGGGCGGGGCGGGGCAGGGCAGGGTAGGGGCAGGTCAGGTCAGGTTAGGTCATCTTCTGCCCTTCATGTGACCACCTACGCAGGACAGGTATCGACAAGTAGGATTAACGGGTTCAGTAATATGATGAAACTTCCAAAAACAAAAGAAAATATATTGACAACCAAGATGAAGTTCTATAATGTGACAAAACTTCACACAAAAATAAGAAACACTATTAACAACCAAGATTAAGAAGTTCAGTAATTTTGACGAAACTTCAATAAAAAAAAATAAAAAAATATCTACAATTAAGATTAAGAGGTGGATTAATATGACAAAACTTCAAATAAAAAAAGAAAAACTATCAAAAAATATAAAAAAATATGAAGAGATTCAGTAATATGATAAAATTACCACAATAAAAAAACAAGAATATCGACAACCAAGATTAACAAGTTCGATAATGACAACACTTCCAGAAAATACAATAAATAAGTAAATAATAAATATACACTGCTTGGAAACACTTTACAGTCCTTACCAGCATAAAATAATATATAACAACATCTCCAAAAAAACAAAGAGAGAACATTAATAGCTGAACCGTGAAAGGATGAAATAACAAGACAGCATTACCAAAAAGAAAATAAAGAAAAAAAAAGAACATTGGGAAGTCACCGTCAGCTAAGAATAACATGTTCGATACGGCGACATTTCCGACACCAAACCAAAAACGACATTAATAATTATACAGCATGGGCGAACACACACACACACACTCACTCATTCACACACACACACACACACTCACTCATTCACACACACACACACACACTCACTCATTCACACACACACACACACACTCACTCATTCACACACACACACACACACACACTCACAGACACACACACACAAACGAAGGAGGTTGAACGAAAACAGACAAGGCGACAGGACTATCCAAACTCACCTCCCTCAGGCCCTGCAAACCACAAACCGAAATAGCAAACAGGTAGACAGGTAAATGAATGAGGTAAACAGGTGAATGAAGGAGAGGCTGAACATATACAAACAAGGGGACAGGCCTATCCGAGCGCTCACCTCACTCAGGCCCTGCAAACCACACATAGGTAAATATAAATATGTAAACAAGTAAATGAATGAGGTAATTGAAGGAGGTAAATGAATGAGGTAAACAGGTAATTGAAGGAGAGGTTAGACAAATACAGACAAGGGGACAGGACTATCCGAGCGCTCACCTCCCTCAGGCCCGGTAAACCACATATAGGTGAATACAAAAAGGTGAACACAAACACAAAATAAATAAATAAATAAAATAAATATTATAGATAAATATTGAAGGTACTGCAAGAAGAGCGGTGAGTAGCGGGTTTTTTTGTGTGTGTGTCTGTACTCTTTTAGTTGCCCTTGAACCGAATCCTTTGATGTAAAAAAAATATAAAAAAATATATAAAAAAGACCCCAAATCTCATCTTCATACATACACACACACACACTCAACGATGAAGAAAAAAACAAATAAAATAAAATAAATACACAAAAAAAGTTCCACACGTCAATTCACAAACTTCAAAAGTGAAAAATAATTACTATGACATTATATATATACTGCTAACAGGCCTCCCAGTTAAAGATATTGTATTATTGTATGGTAGTATTGTATTGCAGTACTGTATGGGGACTGCAGGGATAATGCTTACTCTTTTAACTATGGGGAATTGTACAGCAACTTAGCCTATTGTAAAGCTTGGTAGTCTAGTAGTAATAGTAGTAGTAGTAGTAGTAGTAGTAGTAGTAGTAGTAGTAGTAGTAGTAGTGTTTGTTTTTTTCCTCTGGTTGCTATGATTTTTTGCTTGGACCACATTTCATTTATAATCTGTATGTGTGTTTGTGTTAGTGTTTTTGTATATGTGTCTGTGTGTGTCTGTATTGCATCTATAATAATCTGTATGTGTTTGTGTTTATGTATGTGTGTGTATGTGTGTGTACAGTAAGGTCATCCCCAGCACAAGATTGATGTATACACGAGCCTACCTTACCTAAATCCAAGATATTCAGTATGTATAAGAACGGGCTGCACTACCTCCCTTATCAAGCTATTCAATACAAGTAACATAAGGGCTGCTAACTATATGATCTCTGCTTGTGACGCAGTTGTTCGTCAGTGTAAGACTTGCTCGCCCTACTACAAAGGTTACGGATGAGTTATTGCTGACGGGGGACTTCTCTGTACTGTAACGCACTCCCTACCTCATCAAGCTTTTCAATACAAGTAACATAAGAGCTGCTAACTATTTGATATCTGCTTGTGTGACCCGGTTGTTCGTCAGTGTAAGACTTGCTCGCCCTACTACAAAGGTTACGGATGAGTTATTGCTGATGGGGGACTTCTCTGTACTGTGATGCACTCCCTGCCTCATCAAGCTTTTCAATACAAGTAACATAAGAGCTGCTAACTATTTGATATCTGCTTGTGTGACCCGGTTGTTCATCAGTGTAAGACTTGCTCGCCCTACTACAAAGGTTACGGATGAGTTATTGCTGATGGGGGACTTCTCTGTACTGTGATGCACTCCCTGCCTCATCAAGCTTTTCAATACAAGTAACATAAGAGCTGCTAACTATTTGATATCTGCTTGTGTGACCCGGTTGTTCGTCAGTGTAAGACTTGCTCGCCCTACTACAAAGGTTATGGATGAGTTATTGCTTACGAGGGACTTCTCTGTACTATAACGCACTCCCTGCCTTATCAAGCTATTCAATACAAGTAACATAAGAGCCACTAACTATTTGATCTCTGTGTAATTCAGTTGTTTATCAGTTAAAGACTTGCTCGCCCTACTACAAAGGTTATGGATGAGTTATTGCTTGCGGGGGACTTCTCTGTACTATAACGCACTACCTCCCTTATCAAGCTATTCAATACAAGTAACATAAGAGCCACTAACTATTTGATCTCTGTGTAATTCAGTTGTTTGTCAGTTAAAGACTTGCTTGCCCTACTACAAAGGTTACGGGCGAGTTATTGCTGACAGGGGACTTCTCTGTATTATAACGCACTTCCTACCCTAATAGATATTATCGAATGTATTATTGCACTACTTGGGAAACACACTATTCTTATACTTGTGTTATTGGGGGACCTCTCTGTACTGTGCTGAATTCCCCACACCTTTGCCCTACTACAAAGGTTAATGTTGAATATTATATTGCTTGAACTAGTAAAATGTGTGAACTACTCTTAATCTTGTGTTACTGGGGACTTCCTTCACTGCACACGCCACCCACACCTCCACTCCAACACCCAAGAATCAGTAATTAGTGTTGATATGAGGAAGACAGAAGACTGGGTGTGTTTACCTGGCTAACTCACCTCCCTGGCTACTCTCAAGAAGGGTAACTGCTCATCCTGCTCCTCGGCTAACACACACTACCTCACACTAAGCCTCTGCAGGTTATTTATCTAGTGGTAGAGTGAAGTAGCAGGGAGCAGCAGGTGGTCTCAGGAAGGCAATGGGTCATCCTGCTCCTAGGTTAACACACACTACCTCACACTAGGAATCTGCTTCTTTATCTAGTCGTAGAGAAATAGTAGAAGGGAGTAGCAGGTGGAGGGAGGGAGGGCTGGCTAACACTGGGCTGTGGTGGAGAGAAACTATCATGTGTTCTGGCCTGAGTTGGCAGACCGTTATTTCTAGTTCCTAATTTGTTCTGAAATGTTCCTGGCAGCGGTGGGATATACTTGGGTTTGTTATTTGCTATTATTATTTACGTGGCTTCATTACCTTCCATTGCTATCAGGAGGAACAGATGCTAAAGTCGATTCCGCTTAGGGTGAAAATGGGTCAGAGAAACAACCCTGCCCGCCACCCTATCACCTGACCCTACCTGAGATTTTGCCCAAGGCCCCTCGAATCAACGTCCATATTTTGAAACGTCTCAGATTCCCATTACAACAATTCCCCAAGGCCACAGAGAAGACTAACCGGGTTTTCATGGGTGTTTTTCCAGTTCGAGGTGCAAAAGTCATATAAAACTATTACCACCATCCCACTGTGGCTATTTCCCAAGGCCACAGAGAAGACTAACCAGGTTCTGTAAAATAATGACAGCAAAAGCATAAAAAAGGTTATGTAGGTATATGTAGCCCAATGAATTCAATTTCCATGCAATAAATAAAAGTTTGTTAAATAAAGTCCACAAAAAATATCAAAAGCTCTTGGCATAATTGAATAAGACACTTCCTCTGCAAAAAATAACGAATAAAACTATCACCAGGATCACAAAACAGTCCATGAAAAGCCCAGTAACTTCTACGGGAGGCTTTTCAAACAGGCGAACTGAGGCGACGAGCCCACCGCTAAATAATTACAGGTTGTTCTTCCGAGCATGACCTGACTTTACTGTTTAATACAAGCCTGTCTTTACTCGCCACCCCCAGAGCAGCCTTGCCCTTCCTCTGTCACCGATGGGAAGGGGCCGTTTTCCTGAAGCGTTCTCACCATAGGCGGAATAGACGGTACACAGGACTAAGTAAGATACGTTAAAGCACCCACACAGTATTGGAAACCCTCCACTCGACGAACTTATTGAGGGAACACCAAGGCATTATATATGAATGTGTGATATATTGTGTTGATAAGTGCAAGGAACTACAGCAAATAAAGGGAAGAAGTGCTGATTACGTAAGTTCATATTGGCTTATTGTTGTGTTAATTATTGACGTGAAAAGTATATATATAAAAAAAATTATATTGTTTGATGAAATGGAAATGGTGTCCACTGTTTTGATTGTATGAAAAAAATGTTGTTCTGTTAAATAATGAAATAAAAAGTATATAAAAAAATGTTCCTATTGTTTGACGAAATGGAAATGCTGTCCACTGTTTTGACTATGAAAAAAAATAGTTCTGTTAAATAATGAAATAAAAAGTATACAAAAAATTGTTCATATTGTTTGATGAAATGGAAATGCTGTTCACTGTTTTGCTTGTATGAAAAAAATGTTGTTCTGTTAAATAATGAAATAAAAAGTATATATAAAAAAACTGTTTATATAGTTTGATGAAAATTATGGAAATGATGTTCACTGTTTTGATTGTATGAAAAAAATGTTGTTCTGTTAGTGAAATAAAAAGTATAAAAAAAAAGTTCCTATTGTTTGATGAAATGGAAATGGTGTCCACTGTTTTGATTGTATGAAAAAAATGTTGTTCTGTTAAATAATGAAATGAAAAGTATATAAAAAAATGTTCCTATTGTTTGATGAAATGGAAATGCTGTCCACTGTTTTGCTTGTATGAAAAAAATGTTGTTCTGTTAAATAATGAAATAAAAAGTATATAAAAAAATGTTCCTATTGTTTGATGAAATGGAAATGCTGTTCACTGTTTTGCTTGTATGAAAAAAATGTTGTTCTGTTAAATAATGAAATAAAAAGTATATATAAAAAAACTGTTTATATAGTTTGATGAAAATTATGGAAATGATGTTCACTGTTTTGATTGTATGAAAAAAATGTTGTTCTGTTAGTGAAATAAAAAGTATAAAAAAAAAGTTCCTATTGTTTGATGAAATGGAAATGCTGTCCACTGTTTTGACTGTATGAAAAAAAATAGTTCTGTTAAATAATGAAATAAAAAGTATACAAAAAATTGTTCATATTGTTGGATGAAATGAAAATGGTGTCCACTGTTTTGATTGTATGAAAAAAAATATTCTGTTCTGCTAAATAATGACATTGGAAAGCATAAAAAAAAATGTTCTTATTGTTTGATGAAATGAAAATGCTGTCCACTGTTTTGATTGTATGAAAAAAAATATTCTGTTAAATAATGACGTCAAAAGCATAAAAAAATGGTTCTGTAGGTTTATGTAGCCCAATGCATTAAATTTCCATGCAATAAATAAAAGTCTGTTAAATAGTCCACCAAAATATCAAAAGCTCTACGGCATAATAGAATAAGACACTTCCTCTGCAAAAAATATACACTGCACGGGAAACCATCCTGCCGACATCACTTTAAGTCCATAGATATACCTAACAAATAAGAGACATCACAGCACACACCACAGAATCATAATATACAAAAGCTCCACGAGAAAACACTGCAAAAAGTATAATCAGTTTCCACCCATCAAGAAGTGCAACCGAGAAACTGGAATCCTCTCAACGCCTAGGAGGGTGATCAGACATATTGCAACACTCACACGCCAACAAAATCATAATATACAAAAGCTCCACGAGAAAACACTGCAAAAAGTATCAGTTTCGCTTCAGACATATTGTACCAGTCACACGCCAACAAAATCATAATATACAAAAGCTCCACGAGAAAACACTGCAAAAAGTATAATCAGTTTCCGCCCACCAAGGAGTGTAACCGAGAAACTGGAATCCTCTCACCGACTAGTACGAGGGTGATCAGACATATTGTACCAGTCACACGCCAACAAAATCATAATATACGAAAGCTGCGGAAGATGACACTGCAAATTAGTATATCGTTTCTGCCCACCAAGGAGTGTGACCGAGAAACTGGAATCCTCTCAATGCCAAGGAGGGTGATCAGATGCATTGCACCACTCACACACCTCAAAATCATAACATAGGAAAGCTGTGTAAGAGGACACTGCAAATTAGTATATCGTTTCTACCCACCAAGGAGTGTGACCGAGAAACTGGAATCCTCTCAATGCCTAGGAGGGTGATCAGACGGATTGCACCACTCACACACTACAAAATCATAATATACGAAAGCTACGCAAGAGGACACTGCAAAATAGTATATCGTTTCCGCCCGACAGCGAGTGTGACCAAAAAACTAGAATCTCACCAAATCGGAGGAGGATGAGACGCACTACACCACTCACACACCAACAAATAAAGCCTTTCAACATAATAGTAACAGCAATTTCCTCACAGCAGTATTCTTTTACAAAGCCAACAAAAATTATCAAACTCAAACCACTATTACTAGAAAAAAAAATCACCACAAAGATATCCTGAAAGTAACCTTGAGACACACCAATATGACTTGCTTAAAACTTAGAGATACACAACATAATAAAACTGCAAATCATCACACAGACCCAGACAACAGACAGACAAAACTATGAAGCATGTAGTGACCAGACAAACCAATGGGACTGTTGCTTAAGACTCAGAGATACACAACATAATAAAACCTTCGCAAATCATCACACACTCCCGTAAGGACATCCCCAGACCCAAACCATAGATATAAAAGACTCCGAGACATTAGTGACAGAAAGGCTTGCGTACCATTACATTACGAAGCCCGAAAGCCCAATGTCACTATACATCTCACATTCTCAGTTCCCATTATGTTCTAAGTTACTGATATCCTCCATTTGCTACCACTGATAACATTACTAATACTACAACCCTTTATGGTGGGCCTGTGCTGTATAGTTCTTTGACACAGGCTTGGTGTGGTCTCTATAGTATAATATGTATTGCCGAGTCACTACGTACATTCGACTATTACTGTTAGTGACATAATATATTCCTCTCTGTACTCCCTCAACTGCTACGTATCATCTGTGAGGAGTTAGTAATCGTGGAAACTTAAGTGTAAAGATTATTTCTCATACAATAACTGGAAAATGGGTTGGTCAATGTGGTAACCTCTATATGAAGACTTATATCTCAAACAACAGATGGAAAACTAATCTGTCATTGTGGTAGTTTGAGGGTAGACTAATTCATAAACAATATCTTGAAAATTATCTTCCACGGAAATAAACTAAAACACTATTTCGATTTACATTGACAAGATAAAATATTCAAACTCTAACACATCCGAAAACTCCTCGACTTGGAATAATAACCACGTAAAAACATACAGGAAGCAAAGGCAAGTACGTAATGTGTTAAATGAATGACGAAAACCTTATTCAACACATCTTATATATATACTCTACCTCAACACCAGTGCAAACATCACCTTAATATTGTACTACGGTTAGAGTATAAATATTTACACACACACACACACACACACACATTCATAACACACGTAAGATATATTCCGTTCATTTCGAGTAAGGTGTCTCCAGCATTTTAGAAGTACGGTATAGAGGTAACATTGCTGGGTCCCACGACTACCTACCTACCTCTATGGAGAAGCTGTCTAGTACGTAAGGCTCCTATATGTTCCTAAGACACAGCCCTCATATGAGTCTACCTCTGAGAAGCCAATAACCTGATCCTGGGTACATGATATTATAGCGCACAGGTGCAATATTAGGCATGACACTTGTAACTTGGGGAGCTCCTGTATATATGTTAAGAGGAAAGGACTCACTGCTTCGGTATTATATCAGAGTTCCATATTTACAAGTGCATCCGGCTCCAATTAAGACTGTTTCCCAAAGCCGCTGAGAAGATTAGCCGGGTGTTCATGGGTGGTTTTCCGGTTCAAGGTGCGTACGTCAGGTAAAGGGGCTATTACACTGGGCAAATTTTCCGTGGGTCTTCAGTCAAACCACAATTTCCGTTGGTGTGGTTCTCATATTTGCATGGTTTTCTGACATGTCCGCGATCTTCCAAACCTAGGGTAGATTTCACTGAAGGAAGACGGTATTACTCATCATCTTCATCAGCAGCAATAACAACAAACAATTGAGAACCACGCTAGCGGAAATCGTGGCTTGACTGAAGATCCACGGAAAATTTGCCCAGTGTAATAGCCCCTTAAAACTATCACCAGGATCACAAGAGAGTCCATGAAAACCCCATCACAAGGATCACAAGACAGTCCATGAAAACCCCAGCAACTTCCACGAGAGGCTTTGGAAACAGGCGAACCGAGGCCCCGAGACATTTATAAATACAGGCTTATATAGTTTTCTAGGTTGTAACAGGATTAACACAGATAAACTTCTCACATCTCTATCCATCAATGAATTTCTCTCCTTCTAACATCTTACCAATAAATCATCTCTTCAAAGAAAACTATAGGTGCATAAGGGTCCACTGTATTATTTCTGCTGCTACAAATGAGTGTGTATATATATTAGCTGTATATAAACGTACCACTGCATTCGCCAACACACACACACACACACACACACACACACACACACTATACGGTATAACATTCACACATGTAACGATGCTTATTAAACCATCAACCGAAAGTAAAAAGATTAAGTAACACAGACAATTTCACCTCACTGTTAATATCAAATGAAAAATAGTCATGCATGTGCAAAGAGAGCTGTTTTACATATCATTTTTTCTCTTTTAATATCATCTACGTAGTTTTTAAGAGTGAGAGTGTGAGGAGACCATACTTTTTTTTTCAAGTTACGAGTGTGAAGAGAGTAAAGAGACCATTAGTTGAGGCCAAGGAAGGGAGGGGAGGACAAAAGAGTAAGAACTGACAATTTTAACATCTCATAAGGGGAAAAAAAATATACTTGTAAGGGGAAACAGCCTACACTACAGTTTGGAGAAGGGAGGATGAAGGAATGAAGGAAGGAAGGGAGGAAGGAAGGAAGGATGAAAGGAGGGAGGGGAGGATGAAGAGAGAGCACGGACAATTTTAACATCTCATAAGTGAAAAAAAATATACTTCTTGTAAGGGGAAACAGCCTACGTTCACTACAGTTTGGGGGGACATCACATTCATCAAGGACACAGCTACATCATATACCTTCATGTATAACACATCCCACACCTAATCCTTAATGCACATCACACATCACACACCACACCACAAACATACATACACCTCATTCCTACATCCTTGCCATGACACACAACATCCCTTCACATATAAAACATCACACACACCCTTCTGATACATCACACACATACGTACATCTTATCCCACATGCACATCATCCCTGCAGCAACACACACCACATAACATACTAACACATGGATGGGAGGAACGGAAGGGATGGGAAGGGGAGGAAGGGAAAGGAAGGTTAGGTCAAGTAAGGTTAGTGACACACTCAACCACCCACCCACCCACACACACACACACATACGCAGAGGGAGAAATGTGAAAATAAACTGGCCTAGAAGTTGTCTCTGAGATGATTGATGAGTTGGTGCCCCACATACTGACTCAAGGCTTCACTACAGGCACTCAGCAATAGTGAACAAGCAAATTCGAGTGGCAAGGATAACGAGATGGCTATGACGTTACGCTCCCTACTCGTAACTCAATATAAGGAAGATGGAAGTCTCTCTACGCTAGCCCTGGGTGAGGATGTAAATTGTTCCACCCTTGAAGAATTGACAGACCAGAAAGCTATCGTATCCTCACCCTCACACCCTTGAATCACTAGTTAAGAGGGCAAAATTTATATCACACGAAATCAATGTCTCTCTACACTAGCAATACGTGAAGCTCAAAACCTATCACCCTTACAGGAGTCACAGGCCAGAAAGCTATCATATCCTCACCCTCACACCCTTGAATCACTAGTTAAGAGGGCAAAATTTATACTACACGAAATCAATGTCTCTCTACACTGGCAATGCATGAAGGTCATAACCTATCACCCCTTGAATCACTATAGTTAACTGAGCGATAGTTATGACCCACACTTATCCAGCCTCTCTCTACACTAGCAATGAGTGAAGATAAGAAACATTTCACTCTTACAGAAGTCACAGGCATTATAATTTTGCTTCCCAGGCCTACAAGAAAGATGTGAGGGCACTTTAATAATATTTTCGGTCCAGTGTCCACGAAATACACACCTTCGCCGAGTGTCAGGCATCGCCACTACACACACACACCCTCTCAGAGCTCATTGGTCCACACTCACAGGGAGAAACTCGCCTCCCACACCCACTTAATGCTACGTACTTGACACGCTGCCCGGCCAAAACTAGCACAGATAAACTAGCTACAGTATATATGTCACGGTTCAGTATTGTGATGCGGGTATACAGGGAGTCCCCAGGTTAGGAAAGTCTTACATTACTTTCTTACAGGGGGATGCAGGTCAAAATGCTTATTAAACTCATGTCAATGAAATATACACCCATACCAGGCCTACTAGAAAGGTGTGAGGGTACTTTAACAATATTTTGGGGCCAGTGTCCATTAAAATACACGCCTTCATTCATACCTTAGCATCAGATTAACACTTAAGATCGGGGCGTGCACATTTACCCAATTTAAAAGAAAGCACAAAAATGTCTATAGGCCCACACAGTTCTCCTTGGTCTCAGTTCACAATCTGCTGGCTTAGTGACATGAACCGACATCTCTAAATCATACATAAGTCTTTTCGGCAGTCCATTCAGTGTACAGTATAGCTCAGGGCATTCATAACCTCATAATCTAGGCTCACACAGTTCTCCCTGGTCTCAGTTCACATTCTGCTGGCTTAGTGACATGAACCGACGTCTCAAAATCATACATAAGTCTTTTCGGCAGTCCATTCCCGTGTACAGTATAGCTTAGGACATTCATAACCTCATAACCCAGGGTCATACAGTTTTCCTTGGCCTCAGTAATCTTTGTACTGGTCTTTTTTTTTTTATTTAACAACAAAGGAGACATCTCAAGGGCACAAAAAAATTAAACAATAATAAAAAAAAACACTACTCGCTGCTGTTAGAGGAGTGGCCAAAAGAGGGGTCAATTTCAGGAGGAGAGGTGTCCAGATACCCCCCTCTAACATGTCAAAATCATCTATAAAGGGTTTTTTGGGTAGGTGATTCATGTGTGCAATGTACCTAAGGGTATTCCTAACCCAGGGACGTCCCGTAGTAACACAAACCTAACGCACAAACAGGAGGTGCAGATAACAACACAGTGACTCGGTGCATAACAACATTTCTCAGCTCAAGGGTCTGCCCACAGCCTCTTTGCATGGCCTGTGAACCTCGCGTCAGCATCACACAAGGTCCAGAGGAGATTGTCGCGCCAGAACAGCAGTGTACCCTGAGTTCCCTGGGGCAGCAAGGCGGAGCTAGGCCCGGCCGGCAGGCAGGCGTGTCACTGACCATTGCAGCAAACCCTCCACTTAGCAAACCAGGTAGGAAATTTGAGGGAATGTCAAGTCGCTATATCCAAAAGTTCGTAATAGTGAAACTCCATTAATCTGAATTCAATTGGTTAGAAACTCAAACAACCGAGTCTTGAATGGTGGGAACTATAATAATAATAATAATAATAATAATAATAATAATAATAATAATAATAATAATAATAATAACAATAATAAGAATAAGAATAAGCTAAGGGTGCTCATCTCCATCATACTGACCCTTAAGCTTGTGGTAGAAGGAACCCATTACCCCGGGACGCAGGGCCAGTGTGACATCCGGGTTACCACAGTTTACCTTCCCCAGGTTTACCCAGGTACCCATTTATCCCCCAGCCCAAAAGAGAGGATGAATAGCTGGGTGAACTGCATACTGACTGCCTGGGCCGGGATTCGAACCTGGGCCCACAGATTCATAGCTAGGCATGCTAACCACTGCACCACGGAGGAGAAGTAAAAATAATAATGATAATAATAATTTAACAGCTGGGTGGTGACTTTTGCCGTAAATTTATCAATGTCAATGCTGGGCTGCTGCAGTAACTCATCATTGAAGGTAAAATGTGGAAGGGAGAAGAGGAGAAGGATTGTATAATGAGGGGGAAAAGAAGGATTGCAGTAGGTTAGGTTACAGGGAATAGAGAATGTAGTATGTTAGGTTAGGTTAAGTTAGGTTTGTCAAGTGGAGGGCTCACCGCATGTCCAATAGTCAACAATAAACATCACTTGTACCATTGTGCAGTGTTGGTGCTGAACAATAAATACACATTATAATTAAGAGTACAATTGTGGCACTCCCTACTGAAGTGAGATAAGGGGGGACAAGAGAAGGATTTTAGTAGGTTAAGTTAGGGGGAAAGGAGAAGGATTGTAGGATAGGTTAGGTGGATGAGAGGAGAAATGTAGGTTAGGTTAGGTTAGGTTAGGTTATGGGGAAAGGAGATGGATTGTAGGTTAGGTTAGGTTAGGTTAAGTTAGGGGGACAAGAGGAGAAATGTAGGTTAGGTTAGGTTATGGGGAAAGGAGATGGATTGTAGGTTAGGTTAGGTTAGGTTAGGTTAAGTTAGGGGGACAAGAGGAGACATGTAGGTTAGGTTAGGTTAGGTTATGGGGAAAGGAGAAGGATTGTAGGATAGGTTAGGTTAGGTTAGGTTAGGTTAAGTAAGGGGGACAAGAGGAGAAATGTAGGTTAGGTTAGGTTAGGTTAGGAAAAGGAAAGGAATGTGTAGTGTAAGAGAACTACTAACATTCAAAGAAGTTGTGGCATTATGGTCGACTTATTTTCATCCATCTAGGAAGAGTGCACAAACAACAGAGGGAGTCAATTTCTTGTGCCTGTCGCTCGCCTCGCTTCAGCAGGGAGCGCCACAATTGCATAAACATAAATAAGTAAATCAATTCAGAATAACTCAATATATAGACAAGAATACATCCTCCTTATTCTGCTATTGCCGCTTTGGTCCTCATACAGAATCTAAACCCTTGTGTGTGAGCCTATGGGTTTGAGTTGTTGTTGTATAGAGGATCTGAATCTATATGTGTTTGAGTGTGTGTGTGTGTATTATGGTTTCTTCACTGTTTTGCTCCTTATTTTGTGGGGTTGTGTATATTGAGTGTGTGTGTGTGTGTGTGTTTGGATAGTTGCGGCAGTATACAGAATTAGAACCCTTGTGTAGGAGTATTATTGTAAAGGGCTTGAATCTATATGTGTGTGTGTGTGTGTATTTAAATAGATGTGGTTGTATGTTTAAAGGAATCGAATTAAGTAACAACAACCTCTGATAAAAGGAATCAAAATAACTTAACACCAGATAGGCCAAAGGAATCTGAATCTAATTGTAAGTGAATCCAAGCCAGTTCCAGCACCTCTGTCAGTAACACGGCTCATCTAATAACACTCTGCTCCCTCTCTTCCAGCTCTGATTGTGACGCACTCTGTTAATCCGTCCGCTGCGATTGGCACGGATTTCGCCTACACTCCCAGGTCTTTCTCTGCCTCTGTGGTGGATAGTGGAGCGTTTCCCATGTGGTATTGGTATGCTGGATATCCCCTCCCAAGGTGCAGGACTTTACATTTTTTATCACTGAATTGTAGCAGCCACTTTTTGTTCCATACTTGTAGCTTGGTGAGGTCTTCTTGTAGGAAATCTGCAGTCAAGGGCTTAATGTTGGTAATACAAGTCTGTGTCACAAGAACAAGACAGACCATAGCCCCTAAATGAACACAAAATCAGCATTCCCACAGACCAGACATCGTTTCTGACAGGGATGCTGGAACCGGGCATAAAGACCAAACCTCATAAATACCACAGACAAGCGAGCACATCCCAAAATGAACGCCGGAAACAGAAACGATCGATACAGACTCACCGAAACCACCTGAGCCGAAAGTATAAGAACCATAACTCCTCAACGCTCAATGAGGAATCTAAACATGGGATCGCTCACTTGACGCCAACCTCTATAAATACCATAAAAGAAGACACTCAATACGAAGGAAGATGCTGCAAGACTCGACTCACCCACACGCCCTACGACTGCGCTGGGAGGACAGGGAAGGGGTCACTCATGCCCAGGTAGCTGCTGTACTTGCCGGAGTAGTAGAGGAGACGATACATGCCAGGCTGCTGCAGTAACTCGTCATTGAAGGTAAACTGTGGAAGGGAGAAGATGAGAAGGATTGTATAATGTAGGGGAATGGAAGGACTGTGGTAAAGGTTAGGTTAGGTTAAGGGGAAATGAGAAGGGATGTAGGTTAGGTTAGGGGGAAATGAGAAGAGATGTAGGTTAGGTTAGGTTAGGTTAGAGGGAAAAGAAGAGGAATATAGTAGGTTAGGTTAGGTTAGGATAAGGGAAAAGAGAAGGCATATAATACGTTAGGTTAGGTTAGGAGGAAAGGAGAAGGATTGTAGTAGGTTAGGTTAGGAATAAAAGAGAAGGAATGTAGGTTGGGTTAGGAATAAAAGAGAAGGAATGTAGGTTAGGTTATGTTAGGAGAAGGAAAGGAATGTGTAGCGTGAGGGAAAAGGGAAGGAATGACTAGTAAGATAAATTGAAGTTTTGGAAGATAGGAAAAAAGTCGTCTATGAATAGTGTCGCGAATGAGTGGAACAAGTCAAGCAGATATAAAATTAATAATACCATCTTGTAGAGGAGAAACAAAGGGATGTACAGCAGATGAATTCAAGTTTCAGAAGATAGAAAAAAAGTCATCTATGAATAGTGGATGATTTAATTTAGTTCCAGAAGTGTCTTGATGCCATAGAGACTGAGACCACAACTAACAGAGAACACAGACTCTCGCTCACCTGGTAGACTTGTGTTTGCTGGCCACCGGGAGAGGGCTGGGGGAGGTACATGTAGGTGATGTATTGGTGCATGGAGGTGAAGTCAACCTGTGGAAAGGAGAGACACAGCACACTCAACTTACATACAGAAAGACTACAAAAACTGAACCTACCTATACTGGCTGGGGTGACATGATTAGGCAATACAAATGTGAGTGGGCATTGTTGTTATTATTAGGAACAAAAAACTGAGCAATGAAGAGTGTATACAGATCACCTGGCGAGTACCTAAGAGAGAGCAATAGGAAGATAAAGAGGAGGAGGAGGAGGAAGTGTCAGAGGAAATTAAGAGTAGAAGTGAAAGTAGGGAACAAAAAGAGCAATGAGAAGGAAGATTAGGACAAGGAAAATGAGGAGAGGAGGAAGAGGAAATCAACAACAGACAAGAGATTAAACAAAGCAATGAAAAGTGGGAAAAAAATAGCCGAAACAAACACCACAAGTACCTTATAGAGCGCCACGTAGTCAGAGGGTGAGGTGATTACGTCCGAATCGAGGGTGAACTTGACTGGTCCGCCCTCGCCCAGCAACCACGTTCCCGGTTCATGGAAGTGGACACAGCGATCCTCATGGTTGGCGAACATCTGCATCGGGACGAAACATTAAAACATGATGAAGTGAGTAATACAATGTAAAATAAAGGAAACCAATGAGCAACAACTTAGCCTAGATCTCACTTAGCGATCTCCACCTTTATCTTGTAGTGTGCCCTGACTGGCCGGTGGTCGGACTGCATGTACTCCTGCACCGCCTCGTAGCTGCTCTGCTCCACACCCAGCTTCACATTCTCATAGGCATCCACATGAACCTGGTGGAGGATGCGGTCCGTCCACGCTGGCCGCCGCCTGTGTGGGTGTGTGAAAGATTGTCGTCACGTCACAAGGTGAGTTTAACCAAGCATCTATACTTATCCACTCTTACCCTTCCACTACTATACCGAATAAGCGACAACACAAACCACGACTCACATCAGATCATACTCCTGTGTGTCTTCGAGGTACTTATAGGTCAGAGGAAGGAGAGTTTAACCAGGCATCTATACTTTATCCACTCTTACCCTTCCACTACTATACAGAATAAGCGACAGAACACAAACCACGACTCACATCAGATCATGCTCCTGCGCGTCTTCGAGGTGCTTATAGGTTAGAAAGGAAGGAGAGTTTAACCAGGTATCTACATACTTTATCCTGTCTCACCCTTCCACTATTGTACCGAATAAGCGACAGAACACAAACCACGACTCACATCAGATCATACTCCTGCGTGTCCTCGAGGTACTTATAGGTCGGGGGGAAGGTGAGTTTGCCCTCCGTGAACATGGAGAACGCATCGCCCCTCTTCTGCGCCTGCCTCAGCTCGTCCGCCTCCGCCAGTGCCGACAGGTTGCCCTCGGTGATGTGCTTGGCGATGGCCTCGATAGTCATGTGTCCCTCAAACCGGAAGTTGACATCCCCTAACCAGAAGACATAGCTGTGAAGAAAGGGGAAGACATAGGCGTGAGGAGAGGAAGAAAAGAAGACCGCAGTGAGAAGACTTATGGTGTTTAAGATATAGTGTTGAAGAAGACAAGGCTGTGAGGAGGAATAAGGTGTTTGATACAGTCAGATCACCAGGACATGGAGAATAGTGTATGACCTTAGTTCCAGAGATGTCTTGATGCCATAGAGACTTAGACCACTACTAACACAGAACACGGACTCTCGCTCACCTGGTAGACTTGTGTTTGCTGGGTGTTTATATATAGCTTAGTGGGATCCCAAACATACATATGAAAATGACCCCTCTTCTGGCCTTTCGTTTTGTTTTCCTTTGTCGTAGCAGTGTTTAGCGGGCCTTTTTGTTACCATTTTCGTTTTTTCCCCTTGAACTGCCTCCCTCGCTATAAAAAAAAGCATACACCCACAAGGGACATGCCTCAGAAACACCAAATTAACACTCACTCATGGTAGAGGATGTTCGAGGTCTCAGTGACAGGGAACTGGATGCCGTCGATGATCGCATTGAAGTTGTCGATGCGCTCCTTGTAACCCGCATCGTGTGGGGCCAAGTGACAGTTGACGATGCACACCGAACACCCATAGAGAGAAAACCTGATGCTGGTGGCCCCCTTGTTACCCTGTGTGGGGGGAAGGAGGGGGGGACAGCTGATTATGTGGGTACTTTAGGTATGGGAAAGGAAGAGGAGACAGAGAAAGAGGAGAAGGAGGAGGTGCAAGAGGAAATCAAGGATGAAAGGAAAAGGAGGAAGGGGAAGAGGAAGGAGTGTCAGAGGAAAGTTAGGGTGGAGGAAAAAGGAAGACGTGGAGGAGGAAGAGAGAGAGAGAGGAAGAGAAAGCGAAGGAAGTGTCAGACGAAGTTAAGGGTGGAATTAAAAGTAAAGAATATAAATAAGAATGAGGAGGAAGACGAGGACATAAAGAAAAAAAGTGCAAATATATATCCAAATAAACCAGAAAACAAAAGAAACATCCAAGAAACACCTACAAAAACAACAAACCATTCAAAAACAAACACATAACTCGGTAAAAAAAAAGTATAAAAAATAAAACAAACAAGAAAACTACCTACCCAGAGTCCACCAAAGCCCGTCCGCACAACACAGGTATGAATGTCCCTCAGGTGCGGCAGGTGGTGGCGCTTGACGAAGATATTGGTCACCAGGCCCTGCAGTCGCTCGCCGGCCACTCGGACATAGTTGTGAGGCCCGACCACCTCCCTCAGTGCATTGGTCCAGGGCTCCTCAAACAGCGCGTCCATGATCACGTTCTGGGGCTGTGACTTCACCTCCTGCAGCCTAAAGAAAGAAGGAGGACTTGTTAGTGTTCTGAGGTGTGTGTTGTTATAGTATACCATCAAACAGTATCCATGATTACATTCTGGGGCTGACTTCACCTTCTGCAGTCTAAATGAGGAAGAAGGACTTGTTAGTGTTCTGCAATGGTGTGTTCTGTTGCAGTATACCCTTAAACAGTGCATCCATGATCACAAAGGAGATTAGACAAGTTCTCATTAGAGTTTTTTTTATATTCACGGTGCAGAAGCCTCGTCAAATTATCACTAGGCTCATTAAACTACCCATGGAAGTACCCACAGTCTCTACGAAAGCCTTAGCAAATGTGGGTGCATAAGGCCCAAAAATGTTTAATATGGGTTCAGGAATATAAGTCAACCAGGAATGGAAGAACAAGGACCAGCAAAAAAATGTACACACCCAATGATGTAGATGTCCGGCAGGGTGGCGTCCAGTCCTCGCTTGATGACCGGCCCCTTGCTCACCCCCAGGAGGGCATGGAGGTCCTGGTCGGGCCATGTCGTCTCAACGTTCCAGGTGTAGCACGCAACCCTGGGCCACACGAGGGGAGAAAGTAGGTACCTATGTAGAAGAGTTTCAGGGCTCCTCTTTTGTTTTGCTTTTTTTTACACCTCTCCACCCAGAAATGACCTCTTATTTAGTGTAGAGAGAAAGGTCAGTATTATAAGACACTTTCACTTCTCACATCACCTATTTCTAAAGGTCAAAGAGGGGATCAATAAGGTTCTAATGAGTGTTTTTTAGGTTCAAGGTACAGAAGAAGGGTCAAACTACCACCAGGGTCATAAAACTTCTCCTGGAAATGCCCCAAACTCTAACGGAAGCCTTGGCAAATATGTGAACTTGGGAACCGAAATGCTTGAAAATACGGCCCACAGAGTTAACCTTTCATTGGTGCTTTTATATAGTGATTGGTGTGGTGCAAGGCTTTGAAGGCTCCTTTTGGCACTTACTTTATTGTCTCCATGTCTCTTGTGCTCCTCCTCAGGGCATGAGTGTGTGGGTCTGCTCAGTCTGGTGGGGAGGTACGTAAATAAATCTCTCAATACCTGCAACATATTTTCATCATAAACAATTAAACTTAGCCATCTAACCAAACTCGGTCTCACCTAACCTAATTTAACTAGCTACATACATCAAATCTATCCATAACTATTACATGCATTCAACATAAACAAACTACAAATCTCAACAAACTTCATTTCGTTGGCTTTTTTTTTTTTTTTTGTACTCTTTTTGTTGCCCTTGAGCCGTGTCCTTTAATGTAAAAAAAAATCTCACCAAACCTAACCTAGTTAAATCTAATCTAACTAACTTAACCTAACGTAACCTACCTAACGGGGGCTTCATGCTCAACGACCCCCATAACAGGGAAGGCTTCGCCCCCCTCGATCCTAATTCTATTTTCCTAATGTCATTTGTTACTGCACTGCATTCAGGGACCAAAAAAGAATCCATGTAGTAAGTATTAACTTCACAAGAGGTGGCTACCCTCTCATTAATATTAACCAAATTCAACAAACCTAACCAAACTCCGCCCCACCTCACCCAACTTAACTCGGTAGCAGCGACAGGCCAAATTTGTGGCTTTACTGTGTAGCAGCGACGGGCCAAATTTTTGCCATGATATAAACCAAAAAAATAGGTTACATAAACTGATCACAAATGCATTTATATATTGTAAAATGGTTTGTGTGAGTGATGATTTTTTCTCATTTCTCTCGCTTTGAGGAGCCTTTAAGAAACATGATCCCCGCAGCTACCAGGTTAACCTGACCTAACTCAACTATATCTATCCAGATAATATTCACGAAAGCGTAGTCTCGTCTGGCAGCGGCCACGGCGGCAGTCCAGCCAGTATTGCAAGAGCGCCCCCCCCCCCCCTGGTTAGGAGGTTATGTAAAGTTCAGTTGTAGTAGTTTAAATACACTCCCCCACCCAAAACCCTCAATTCCTCACGGGTGTTCAAGTTGATCCTCTCAGCGAGCTATTTTGCGGCTGCGGCGGAGGGTCCACAAAAGGCATTGAAAAGTCAATCATTTTGTGATTTCCGGAAAAAATACTACAGTATCATATTTTGTCCAGAAATAAGCAGTCAGCATCTCGAAATTAGTACCTTGGCTACACTTCCGTGAATATTCCCCATCTATCCCAACCATACCCGTGTCCCACTGACAAAATGCAATAAAGGTGAGGGCACGAGGCTTGGGTGAGGGCACGAGGCTTGGGTAAAGGTAGGGAGGCTAGGGTGAGGGCAGAGAGGCTTGGGGTAAGAGTAAAAAGGCTGGGGTAAAGGTAGGAGAGATTAGGGCAAGGGCGGGCGAGGCACGACACGGCAAAACACACACTTCTCCCTCTTCTCTCCTTTTGACCTCTATCGCTCTGTGGGTCCTCCTCTCTTCCTCCTCCTCCTGATCCTCTCTTGCACCTCTTCACGCTCCTCTATTTCCTTATTCCTCTTTAACGAAATGACTTTGCTTATCACAAGATTGTAAACACTAAGCACAGCGACCACGAGCCTAACCACGGACACACTCACACAAACACACACTCACACACACACACACACACTTGTCAGACTTTTCCCGTGTTCTCTACTTATACGTGTGTCAGTACTTGTAGGGCCGTATTACTAAACATTTCATTGCCCAAGTTCACATATTTGACAAGGCTTTCGTAGGAGTTTGGGGCATTTCCAGCTGGAGTAGTTCTATGATCGACCCAGTGTGACCCTTCCTCTTTACCATGAACTTGTAGAAACACTCATTAGAACCCGATTGACCCCCTCTTTGACCTTTAGAAATATATAATGTGAGAAGCGAAAGTGTCTTGTAATACCGCAAGTTTTACAGTCCAATACAGGAAGTTTGTGAGCTCCCCAACCAAACACAAAATACGACGAAAATTCCTTGTTTGGCGTTGATATAAAAAGGAGGAAATTTTAGGAAACCACACATCAGGAAATCTCTTTATTAGTACCTGATATTGAGTGGAAATAACGGATCATTGAGGAGAATACAGCTTGTTTTGGGAGCTTTATGACTCGGTGTTGTCCTGTCGAAGTGGCCCATCATGTACTGCCTGCCCTGGGGGTTGGGATGGCAGGTTCCTCCCTTCTCCTTTGTTGTATACCTGCAACAATAAACTATCAGTCAATCAATCAATCAATCTTTCCCGCTGTCGTGTTTCTCCGCGTCCTTCTATTTCTGGCAGTCCGTTTTGTTTACAAACCAAAAGGCGAACTGCTATGAACACGGAACCGTGTACGCATGCAGCTGGTCGCGTAAGACAATTTTGTTTCTAGAAAATAGCAAGATGGTATTTGCCGTAAATTTACTGATGAATCACTGCATGAAGGCTAGTTTAATTATTGGTCCTTCACCTCAGGTATTACAAAACAGCTCTGTACTGGGTTCATTGATGTTTTCCTATGAAAGAATAAAACAGTGGAGGGACAGCCATGTACTACACCTGACCAGCAGTGTAGTACACGGATCCGTTCGTGTTCATAGCGTAAACAAAACAGACGGCCAGAAATAGAGGACGCGGAGAAACACGACACCGCCTCACACATTAACAATGTGTCCACACGCAAGTATATTGGTGTCCACCTCTCCAGTAACCTAAAGTTCAACACTCTGTACCTAGCCGTGCAGCAGCCAGCGCTCGTCACGCGGCACGTGCCGCCCTTTGAGCTGCAGGCCGCGGCAGGTGCCAGACCAGTCTAACTAGCCGACACTCCCTCACACGCGCTGAGGCCAATGAAACAAGCACTCTGCTCGTTCAGGAGGCATGGAAAAGTGGTCGCCTTGACACCC
The DNA here is from genome assembly GCF_024679095.1 of Eriocheir sinensis. Lineage (NCBI taxonomy): Eukaryota > Metazoa > Arthropoda > Malacostraca > Decapoda > Varunidae > Eriocheir > Eriocheir sinensis. The sequence goes on from NC_066519.1 coordinate 12,879,810, forward strand.
GACTAAAACCCGGATGCACGCCAGAGCGACAAACTAATGCATTGCAGGACGGAGAGGACGTGAAGCACATCTTTCTGTAGCCTAGATCAGGGGCGCACCCAGCAGAACTGTAAAAGTGTAGGGGGGGAGGCCACATAAGTGGACAAATTGTCGCCACTTGAAAAGCGGCGAGTCCATAGCGAGCGAGGCGAGCCAAATCAGCTGCGGGGTTCGGGATGTTGAAAAATTGATATTGCCGGGCAAGGTAAAGCTTTCTATTTACCTTGTTGCCAGGTGCACTTTCCTGCTGTCAAAGTGAAAAACTGGGACTTTTGTCCCAGTTTTTCGTTTTGACTCTCAGAAAGTGGACATTCTAGCAGATGGGGGGGGGGGGGTCGTCCGACCCCTTGAACCCCCTCTGAGTACGGCCCTGTATATTTTTCCAACAATAGAAAGTATAAAATGTGTACTATACACGCAACTCATGCCTTCTGTCTTGAACTCCTCCATCAGACAGACGAATAAGGCTAAGGAAGGATGAGGAAGGATAAAGATAAGGGAGGGTAAGGGAGTCGTGTTTAAACCAATACAAAAGTTATCACTATCAGTACAATCTTCTAGCTAAGACAACCTACAACAGCTAAAACTAGTGCATATATTGGAAAATCAAGTCCACTCGATCACATCAACTTCCAGAGCCAGGCAGTAAGACAAGAGAGCGCAAGCATAAGGGAACCGTATCTAAGAAGTTCAACATCAATACACGACCTTCTAACTATGATACAACCCACAACCTATAAAATTAATGCATATAAAGGTGATTCATATCCTCTCCCATCAATTTCCAGAGGCAGGTGGTGAGAAACGAGGGCGCAGGCGTGACAGAAGGGAGAGAGGGAGGGAAGGGCGAGGGATAGGGCGAGTTAACATTGATTTTCACGAACAGTACTGGCTGGCGAGGGGGAGAAGGAGCGATGTCCAGGCGAAGAGACGACCCTCTGCAAGACCTGTAAGTTACGGTAAGATAAGGAAGAGGAGGAAGAGGAAGAGGAGGAGGAGGAGGAAGAGGAAGAGAAGGAGGAGGAGGAGGAAGGTTTAGGTTGGGGAGTTTGTGTGTGTGTGTGTGTGTGTGTGTGTGTGTGTGTGTGTGTGAATTTGGTTTTCATGTGTGTGTGTGTGTGTGTATGTGTGTGTGTGTGTGTGTGTGTTATGTCACCCTACTCCTCCTCCTCCTCTTCCTGCTCCTCCTCGTCATCTTCCTTCCTTCCACCCACCACCACCGCCTCCTCCTCCTCTTCCTCCTCCTCGTCATCATAATCATCCCATTCACATATTCTGGAAAGGTCTTGAAGGAGGGGGAAGGAGGAACATAGTAAGGGAAGGGAAGGGAAGGGGAAGGAAAGGAAAGGAAAGGGAAAGAAAAGGAAGAGAGGGGAGAGAGAGGGGAGAGAGCGGGGAAGTGAGTCAGCTCTACACCCACACACACACACACACACACACACCACACACACACACCATCGTAGAAGTAGTAGTAGTAGTAGTAGTAGTAGTAATTTCACTATTGTTATTGTTTTTGTTGTGCTAATAGTTGTGACTCACTCGATACTATTACAAGGCGATTCACAACTCCAAAAAATATCTATCAGTTTCTTAATAAATACATAATTAAGCCAATAAATGAATAAATAACGCAAGCAAATACATACGTGGCCCAATTCTCTGATAATCGTAATAATAAACAAAAATAACAACAATAACAATAATAATGATAATAATTAGTCAGACGGATGTGAGCATGAACAAAGAAGAAGAAAAAGATATATTAGGCTACACACAAAGCATAATCGTTACTAATATGACCCCTCTCTCTCTCTCTCTCTCTCTCTCTCTCTCTCTCTCTCTCTCTCTCTATGGTAGATCCTTAAATTAACATACTCTCCATGTTTTGATAAGAAGTTCAAAGGAGATTAGTCATATCCTGGACTCAAAACGACTGACACACACACACACACACACACGCACACGCACACACATATATAGCTTACCCCTCTCTCCCTCTCTCTCCCTCCTTCCCTCCCTCTCCCTCCCTCTCTCCTGCTCTTCCTCCTCCTCATTTCTTTCTTTACCCCTATCTAAGTCAATTTTCTAAGTGTATAATTAAAACTGCAATACATATAATCAACAGTATCATCCCTCCTTTCCTCCTACCTTCCCTCCTCTTTCTCCCCCTCCTTTCCTTTTTAACTTCTATCTAAGTCAATCTTCAAAGTATATAATAAAACTGCAGTACTTATAATCATCACTATCATCATCATCCTTTATCTTCCTTCACCCGTATCTAAGGCTAAATACGTATTACTGTACTCCTCCTCCTCCTCATTTCTTTCTTAACTCCTATCTAAGTCAGTCTTCTAAATATATATAACTGCAATGCTCATCATCACTATCATCATCTTCATATATCTTCCTTCACCCGTATCTGAGTCTAAATACATATTACTGTATTCCTAAGTCAATCTCTTAAACGTATAGCCCATTACTGCATTAAGGCCCGTCCACACCATGCATCATGATGCGCGCAGTGTTGAATGGACGTGTTGAAAAACGAGGTTTTCAACACGATGCAGCGTAATGATGGGCTATTGCCATTTCAATGCGACGCGCAGTGCTGCACCAACCATCGTAGAGGGAGTATTATTGCGTGACGTTCGCGCCGATGGCTCAATCATCAGGTTCCGCGCTTGCTTCAGCCAAACCCTTCGAGTGGATGAGGAGCAATACATTATAATATTACATTATATAAGTTCTGACGCTCTTTCTCAAGAGCTTCTTTTTTCGCAGCACACAAAGCTACTATAGTCCGTTTCATTCCATCTGTCCCCCAACAAGCGGGAATTTTGATGGCTGTGGCACCTACGCATTTCTGGTTCGTGAATACGTGAAAATCAGCTGTTATGATAGACATTAAAGCTTGTTTCTCAATAATATATTTGAATATTTATGTGTACAAAAATAACTGTCATTTGCATCGACAATCTAACATACAAGCACACGAAAACACAAACTTGTATCAAATAATATAGTCCCATCATACTCGAACGATCTGTATTTTTCCAAATTCATTGATTGATAGCTCA